>NC_056739.1:623045061-623168251 GCF_019279795.1 Protopterus annectens
TTCAGCAGCAGACAACAAGTACCAGACAACAAGAATGCAACCAGTTACAGTGATTGAGATATTCCGAACCAAAATGTTCTGAATAATGTTATCAGTTATTAGCTTGGTTATAAGCATACATAAATGGGTGAAAACAGTGAGCCAAAACAGCCATTTCTTTTTAGAGATGTATAATAGCATTGTTTTATTCATCCCCAGTTGCCAAGTTGAGTTCTGAAATTGTTGATCATAATGGAGGTTGGAAATAATTGTGAATATAAGTAGTTAAATTTGGTCTGCTGTAGTCTGACACATTTTGATAGTGAAACCAACTGTTACACTGTTTCCAGTCTGCATAGTCACAATTTGAAAGTGATTAGTTTCAAAGTTTCCATGCTGTAAGTTTGGTTAAAGTTGTCATGTGCAGACTTGTGTTCAATGTTGCCATTAAAAAAAAATGTATGCATATATACATAGTACATGGCTATTTCACATCACTTGTGACCTGAAATCTTTGCTCTTTGTGTCTTTCGGCTTTTCCCGGTTAGGGGTCGCCACAGCGAACTCTGGTCCGCTAATGATTGGCAGTACAGTTTTACGTGCTGGCTTGCCAGGCCTAACGCACAACCTTCAACGAAGTAACGCCCATTCACGCATGTCACCACACAGAAGACGCTCTGAGAATCGAACAGGCAACGTCTAACTGTGAGGCGACAATACCACCGCAGTAGACCTGTTTTTACTGTCTGTATTTCAAGAAAGACATCTTCAAAATGCTCAAGCTAATTAACTTAGTTTTTTCTGCATGAGTTGTAAACATAGCTCTGATAAATTTAAAATGCATTCCAGTTCAAGTTTCTGCCTGAATATTGGCAAGTAGTAGACCTGAAATCTTTGCTCTACTTGCCAATATTCAGGCAGAAACCTGAACTGGAATGCATTTTAAATTTATCAGAGCTATGTTTACAACACATGCAAAAAAACTAAGTTAATTAGCTTGAGCATTTTGAAGATGTCTTTCTTGAAATACAGACAGTAAAAACAGTGTGTTGTCTTTAGGTATGTGGTACACTATTACATTGCACATCTTCCACTATCCTCCAGTGATGATCTCCCAGCTGTCAGCGGTACAAACATTAGTTCTGTGTAGCCAGCAATACTTGGGTATTTCCTTGCCAGTATAAACAACTGTTTTTCAGATATAGTCCTAAATCTGTCATTCTTAGCCTCTCAGGTGACTTCATGCAAGACATATAGAAAACCAGCCTTGGTTGTCCTCCTTCGTAAAGGTGGTTCCACAATCAATTCTAGCAACTATACATTAGTAAGCCTTACTAGACTAGTCTGCAAGACAGTGAAACATGTAAGACCTCAAAAATAAATATATTGGCAACCCACAACCTCATGACCCAAAATCAGTTTGGATTTGTGAAAGGTAGACTTCTCTGCTTAACTTGGTCGGCTTCTTTGAAAATGTCACTAAAGCTTTAGATGAGAACAAAACCCTAAAAAGAGCAAACATTGATCTGGTCAAGGCCTGTGATATTTTCCCACGCACACACAATGACAAACTAATCAAACTAAATGTAAATCCATAAGTTACATGCTGGAATGCTAACTGGTGCACAAGCAAAATCCATCAACTCAGGTCTGAAAGCCAGAGCTAGATCATGGTAAAATGGGGGTTTAGGCAGGGTAATGGATTGGGGCCCCCTATATACAGTAGCCCCATCAGCCCACAGTGCAGCCAATCCAGTGTCCATTACTTGGCTGCTTCTCCTGATTTACCATAAACACTGTTCAAACCTGCCAGTGTGCATATTATTTTCTTCTTCACTTCTAAAATGATTCAAGAGCTTTAAAATATTTCTTTCAAATGTTATAGCACATACATAGATAGACATTTGCTAAACAAAACAATACGGTCTCACAATGAAAACAGACTTAGCATGAACAGTAAACTTCTCTACAACTGAAACTTACATTAACTGAAATGCACTGAAACATACAATCAAAGAAAATGCATCTGGTCATTGGAGGAAAACGCTTACCATTGGGCTGATTTCAAACTATTGGCCCCTTGCACACATTTGTAGGGTCATGCATACACATTTGATACACCATCTTGATTGTATTAAATTATACAACGCTTGTTACTGTGTGTTTTAAAGTTGTAGGTTTGAACATTTTTCCAATAAGCAATGAAAAGTACAGTTGTGTACACCTACCATAAATGTAGATGTTCGAGTGTCTTCACTGTTGCATTCATAACTGTAGGGTGATCCTGCCGGCAGGCAGCCCGAGGTCGGCCAGAATTCCAAAGTCTGGGTCCGGCGTCGGCTGTACCAGCAAGTACCCTGACGTCAGAACGCAGAGGTATAAAGCTGACAGCCGACGACATCTTCTCCAGCCTTTCTTGCCCCAGATGTCAGAAGCCCCCAAAAAACAAACCAAAAGGTGTCTAAAAAGGAATACAAATACACCACAAAAGAAGTGGAAGAGAAAACAAGCAAAAATAAGAGGGGACTGGTGGGAGGGAAACACTGACTGCAACAGTGAAGACACTTGAACATCTACATTTATGGTAGGTGTACACAACTGTACTATGTTCTTCGTGTTTCACTGTTGCAGTCATAACTGTAGGGTAGAATCCCAAAGCTGTGAATGAGGGAGGAGGTTATGCAGAAGAAGGGGCAGCTAGAAGACCCTGCAAAACAGCAGAGGCAAAGCCTGCCCTAGACTTAGAATACAAAGGGAGATTATAGTGCTTAGAGAAAGTATGCACTGAACTCCAAGTGGCAGCTTCCAAAATGTCCTTGGTAGGAACTCCTCTGAGAAAAGCTGCTGAAGTGGCAGCTGCTCTAGTAGAATGACTTCTAACAGTACCTGGAATCTGTTTCCCATAGTGAGAGTAACAAAACCTTATTCCATGAGCAATCCATTTGGAAATAGTTTGTTTAGAAATAGCCTTGCCTAGAGAACTGGAGGCATAAGAGATAAGCAATTGATCAGATTTTCTGAAATCCTTAGTCTTGTCCAGGCAAAATCGTAGTTGCCTGTGTACGTCCAATGAATGTAAGATCCTTTCCCCTTTATTTTGAGGATTTGGGAAGAAGGTAGGAAGGTGAATAGTCTGATTTAGAGCCACTTTAGAAATCACCTTAAGCATAAATGTAGGATTTGTCCTCAAGGAAACTCTGTCTTGGTGGAAGATAATGTACGGTTCCCACAGCCATGAGAGCTTGCAACTCTGAAACCCTTCTGGCAGAAGTCAATGCCAATAAGATAGCTGTCTTCCAGGATAAGAACTTGATATCCGAAGCCGCAGCAGGCTCAAAAGGAGGCAAAGTAAGTTTCTCCAAAACATAATTAAGATCCCAAGCAGGAACAGGAGGAGTTCTGGGAGGTCTTCAATTCTTAACTCCTCTCAAAAATTGTCTCACCAGCTGGTGAGAAAAAATGGGAGGATCAGTATTATAATGAGCCGAGATAGCAGAAGCATGAATTTTGATGGAGGAAAAGGAAAGGCCTTTAAGCAGAAGGTCTGAGAGGTAAAGTAAAATGGAGGAAATATTAGGCAAAAGAGGATCAAAACCTCGATCCTGCATCCAAATACAAAATCTTTTCCATTCTGAAGCATAAGATTTTCTAGTGCTAGGCCGCCTAGCTTCTAAAAGAACACCCAAAACTTGTTTGGGAAGAGAAGGAATCAAAGGCCCTTGAAGAGCCAAGCTGCTAGGCAAAGAGTCTTGATTTGAGAGTGTTGCATCTGACCCTGATGCTGGGACAGAAGAGAAGGGATCAGAGGAAGAATCCAAGGAGGTTCCAAGAATAGGTGTTTTAAAGTTGGATACCAAAACTGCCGAGGCCAATTTGGAGCTATCAAAATGATAGTCTTGGGTTTGCCCGGTTTTATTTTCAGTAACACCCGAGGCAGAAGAGGAAGAGGAGGGAAGGCATATCCCGAAAGATTCCTCCAGCTAAATGACAGGGCATCCACTTTCCAAGCTGTTATGTGGAAGGACCTGGTGCAAAAGAGGGGCAACTGATGATTGAGATGGGATGCAAACAGATCCGAGGACATCCCAAACTGCAGTTATTCTGCTGAATAAGTTGGGGTCCAACATCCATTCGTGAGGATCCAAAAGATTTCTGCTTAGGCTGTCTGCTAAGAGGTTCTGTTTTCCTGGAATGAACTGAGCATGAAGATGCAGATTCAGATTTAGAGCTGTGTCCCATAAATTCATGGCTAGTCTGCAAAGGGGGTAAGAGTGAGAGTCCCCTTGCTTGTTTATGTACCACATGACTGTGGTATTGTCTGTACGAATCAGAAGAGGTCCTGGTTTCAAAAGTGTCTGGAATGCTAGAAGAGCATTTTGGACTGCCAACATTTCCTTCAAGTTGATGTGCCAGAGTAGTTGCTTCTTTGTCCAAGAGCCCTGCTGGCCAATGTCTAGAAAATGAGCTCCCCAAGCATAATCCAAAGCGTCCGTGGTTATGATCTGAGAAGGTTGAGGCAGACGGAAGGGATTCCCTTCGTTCAAAGCACAAGCCCTGGACCACCAAAGGAGCTCCTTTTGGAGGCAAGGAATCAGTGGAATCATTGTGTCTAGACTGTGGGTAATGCTGAGACCATACACTCTTTAGGTACCATTGAAGTTTTCTCATATGAAGCCTTGCATTTGAAATCAACAGGATGCAAGAAGCCATGTAGCCCAAAGCCTGCAGGAATTTCCTTGCAGTGAGCTGAGGTAAAGTTACCAAGGTTTTGAAAATTGAGGCCAGCTGTAATTGTTTTTCTGGAGTGAGGAAGGCCCTTTGCAAGCTTGTGTTTAGAAGAGCTCCCAAAAAAATCATTTGCTGAGAAGGGATCAAATGTGACTTTTTTGTGTTCACTGAAAATCCGAGTAGTAGGAGAAGACGTTGAACAAAATCCAGATGTTGAAGTAAAAGGTCTTTGCTGTCCGCCTAAATAAGGCAGTCATCCAGATAGGGGTAAATTTGAATCCCCTGGAGTCTGCAATAAGCTACTACTGGAGCCAGACACTTGGTAAAGACTCTGGTGCAGTAGATAAACCAAAGGGCAGTACAAAGAATTGAAAGTGCCTCGAACCTGCCTTGAATCCGAGGTATTTTCTGCGTTAAAGCCTACTTACACATTCCCATCAGGCAGGAAGTCCAATGTCACCATCCAAGCATCCTGGGAGAGCATTGGAAGAAGTTGTTGTAGAGTAAGCATCTTGAATTTTGGAATTTCCAGAAAGGTGTTTAATACTGAAAGGTCCAGAATAGGTCTCCATGAGCTTTGTTTTCTTGAAACCAGAAATAGTCTTGAGTAAAAACCTTTTCCCATCTGTGAGAGAGGAACAGGTTCTATGGCTCTCATGGCCAATAGAGCGTCCACTTGATTTAAGGCCTCTGACCATTGATGTTTTGGCAGATCCGGTCAACCAATAGACCTTGGCAGAGTGTGAAAGTGGAATTTGTAACCTCTTAAAATCACGTCCAAAACCCATTTGTCTTGGGTAATATGAGTCCAATTTTGGTAGAAAAGAGGAAGTTTTCCTCTGAGAGGGGCTTCCAGGCAAAGAGGACCTGTAGCCCAACAGAGAGAGTCATTGGGTCTGCTTCCTTTGTGATTGAGATCTGTCTTCTCCCCTTCTAGGGGATGAAGCAGTCCATTGTCTGGACCTGTAAGAGGCCTGAGCCTGACCTCTGGAGCGTCTATATCTTCCCCTTTGAGGCCTGTCAGATGTGGGAAAGGACCAATTTTTGGAGGGCCAATTTCTAGTAAATCTAGGAGGCTGAACTTGTAAGAAATCTTTAACAGTCTGCATAGATTTCACCTTATCCTCCATCTTTTTAATAACCTCCTCAGCTTTAGATCCAAACAGAACATCATGCTGAACAGGGGCATCTAACAATTTAGCCTTAACTTGCTCAGGCAAATTCTGCTCTCGAAGCCAAGCATGTCTCCTGATAACAGTACCAGAGGCTGCGGCCCTACAAGAAGCCTCCAAGGCATCAAAACCACAATGTAAACTATGTTTGCTAACTTGTTCAGTTGCATGCAATACATCCTGTAATTCCTTGTCCTCTGCACATGCAGGAAAGGTAGAAAGTTTTTGTTTTAAAACAGAAAGAAATTGCTGATACTTGAACATATGAAACTGGCAATTTAAAGCTCTAATAGAAAGAGTAGCACAAGTATACACCTTTTTGCCCCATCTGTCCAAGGCACAAGAATCCTTTTCAGAGGGAATAGGATTTTTAGCTGAAGTGGCCTTAGCAGCCTTGGAACCATGAGAAATAGTTTCAGGATCTGCAGAAGGGTTCTTGAACAAAAATTGATGGGAATCAGGGACTCTATAAAATCTATCCGGCTTAGAAGGAGCAGGCGGATAAGAGTCCGGATTCAGGTTAGCTTCAGAGAAAGCATCATCCACAATATCAAGAACAGGAGGAATAGCCAAAGGTCTGTGTTGAGGGAGAAGGAGAAATTCCCTAAGTCTCTTCTTGGAAGCGGAATAATCCTGACCTTCCCAATGAAAATGCTCTCTCATCTCATGCAAGGTTTCCCCAAAAGAAAAATCTTCAGGGGGAGAAGCAGAGGGAATAGAGTCCTCTGCATCAGAATCCTCATAAGGAGGAAAAGAGTAATCCTGTTCAGAGGAAGAGACTGAAGACACAGAAGCCTGATCAGAGGAATCATAAGGAATATCCTGTCTAGGCCTTTTTTCAGCAGGGGGGTGAGAACCCCTAATCATAGTAAGCAAATCTTAAGCCATCCTTAATAACTGCTTTTGGGTCTTGGGAGCTGAATCCGAAGAAGCTTGAGAAGACATCCTTGGCTTAACAGGAGTCTTTGACTTTGCCTTTGTCTTTGTAGTAATAGTGATATGAGAAGGCCTGAAAACCCCTTCAGAAGCCGGTACCTGCACAGCGGTTCCGGACCCATCTGAAGGAGCGATGTCCGAAGGTCCTGCAGCAGATAAAATACTGGGCATAGTTGGCTCCCCATGGGAGTCCGTATCGGCCATCGGTTCCGAAGTGGCTGACGACAGGGGCTGCAAAAGAGCCTCACTGACGACCGCCGAACCCGAAGCTGGCTCCGGCTGCATAGAATCCTGTTTGGACCTCGGAGGCCTATCCTTGTCCTTGCGCTTTTTGTGAATTCCGGTTGTTGGTAAAGTATCCGATGACATCCTGTAATTGAACCGTCTATCGAAATAATTCAAGGCCCAATCGTACCTACACTTAATAGTACGAGAATTAAACCTGGCACAAAACAGACAGCAAGAAATGTCGTGGTCAGGGCCTAAGCAAGGAAGACAGTAAGAGTGGAAATCTTTATGAGGTATTTGTTTTCCACACGATATACAATTATTAACTTTTTCTGACATCGGAGGAGCAAGAAAAAAGTTTCCCCAACGGGGTACTTAGCTTGAGAAGAGAAGTCGTCGTCTTCGGACAGACGTCAAGCAAAGCACGTTGTCCGGGAATCTGCCAACCAACAACTTGCGAGCTGCTTTCCACTGCACGGCAAGAAAGACTGGAGAAGATGGCGTTGGCCGTCAGCTTTATACCTCTGCGTTCTGACATCAGGGTACTTGCTGGCACAGCCGACGCCGGACCCAGACTTTGGAATTCTGGCCGACCTCGGGCTGCCTGCCAGCAGGATCACCCTACAGTTATGACTGCAACAGTGAAACACGAAGAACATCAAACATGCACCAATAAAGATAAAACTGTTAATTTCAGAACATTTCAACCATAAAAGGCTACTCGGTGTCAGTTAATATGCACAATTTCTGCAGCAGTAAAAGTCATCTGAGTAATTCCACATTAAATAGATCTGTAACTAATGAAGAGGTTGCTGCACACAGACTACTTTAAATTTCAGTGTTTCATCGACAGATTTAGTGCCTGCTGCCCTTGAAGAATACATTGCTGGTATAGATGGCAAACCAAACAATGGATTTATAGTTACGAGACATCAGATCCAAAGAGGACACACCCAAGACTGTAGCACCCCCAGCCCTTAAGGTACAACACAGTATTAGCAATCCATCTACAAGGTGTGGGAGTAGAACCCACAGTCATCTGTATCAAAAGCAAATATACTACTTGTGCTAACACTGCTTTCAAGTTCTGTAGCACACTTAGTGATGATCATATGCTAAACAAAACAGGTGCACATTGAAAACAGATTTCACATGAGCAACAGTAACCTTCCCTTGAAGCTCACAATTCCTTGAAAATGCATTGATACTCATATTTTTTTTTGAGTATTCTGGTAGTTGGTGTAGAGGATTCAGGCTCTTGTCTCCTGTAACCAAGGTACGACTTGAGCCTGAGCAAATTAACTAACTTGCTAGCCCTAGATAGGGCATTACATATACACACACACACACACACACACACACACACACACACACACACACACACACACACACACACACACCTTTCTTACTGATGGAAGGTTTGTTCATTGTAGATGCCTACAAACTGGGAGTTATTGCCAAGCTTTAACCACCACTGAAACATGGCTTGGTAACTCACAATTTATGCTAAACCAAAAAATACCAAACTACTACTCTTTCCCCCCAAATCCCTCTCATATAAAAAAAACAAAACTTAAAGTCCTCTATCTTGATAATACAAACATTGAAGTCACTAATGATAGCAAATTATTAGGGGTGATAGTGGACGTAATCTAACATTCCACCTGCAAATACAAAATTGCATAAGAAAAATTCATCAAAAACTAGGGATGCTTTACAGAGCCAAAAATGTTCTCACTGACGCAACTACAACTACACTCGCTACTATTTATCTCCTCCCCACACTTTTTTATGGTGCTCCCATCCTTCCTAACCTCCAGGCTAACAAAAATGAAAACCTGAACAATGCTATAACAAGTTGCTAAATTTTCAGCAAATACCCCCTTTCAGAACCCACCACTGTATAGCACTGAAAAGCCCAAACTGGTTAGAATGCCTCTTCAACTAACATATACATAGCTTACCACCTATAAAATTATCCAGCATCCATCTGCCTGTCCAGCAGTAAAACAAATTCTACACAACTATGTTCCCAGTCGGTCATTGCAATTCACTGACCAAAAACTCCTGTCTACAAACCTATCAAATCTGCTGGGCATTATCTGTATTCGTACAAGTTTGCTAAGGCTTTGAACTGCTTACCTGTATCCATCAAGTCAGTTCCCTCCCTCCCATCTTTCAAAACCACTCTAAAAGATTTCCTAGCTTTAATCTTGCTCTGTTCTTGCTCAAACCAGGATAAACTACATCTCTAAATGTGAACAGGTACCTTTCATTCCTTAAACCCCCTTACTCACCCTTTTCACTTATTTCCTTACTTCTATCATATTCACTCCCTGACTTCCTCTCTAAATATATCATAAGCCTGTTTTTCCCTCACTTCATATTGCAATTCCTGTTTGCATTCCAGTAACCTACCTTGAATTTCCCTACAAATAGTCTAAAATTCCTCTAACTATTAAATGATTGTCATATAACCTGTATCAATTCTTAACCAATCTTTTTAATATTATGTCTAATTTGTTACAATTACTCAAACTACAGATGTTTTTGTTTTACTTTTGCAGATAGTATCACTTATCTTCCAGTCATTATGACAATAGCGAGAAAAACGTTCATAGTGTTACTACTTTCCAACATACTATAATCTAGATCTAGAGAAGTCAAGGTTTCTGTTTAACCAGCATTGTTTAGCCAATTATTGAGCATAATGTTCCCTTTAGGAGGTACTTCAGTAGACATAAAACAATTAGCAAGACCCCAGATGTGACTAAATAAAGAGATCACTGAACTAAAGATCTAAGCTTCTTCAGAATCTTAGAGAATCTTGAGCAGACATCCAACATCTCAACCTTTTAAAGCAAGAATTCTGGACAAAGCCATAAATAATGGGGGGGGGGGGGGGGGCTAAACAGTGACAACTTTTAAATACTGCTCTTACAAACTTACAAAGTTGATAGAATAACATGTTTGGCATTAGCATGATTTTTTTGAAGGGTATGATGTCTGAAACTCACGTGCCTGTCATTATTTTCTGACTTCAGTCTTCAATGATTAATCAGTGATTTGCCAGAAAACCTCAATTTTTGTGAAAAACAGACCAACAGTACGAGGCAAAAATCTAGAAACTCTGTGAAAATCTGTACAGTTGAGAGGTATTCCAGAGATCTCTGCCTTGCCTTTTTTGCCATGCAAGACCCAGTTGCCTTGTATTTCTTATATCTCCACCAGTAGATAAACAAAATGCACTGGAGAGATAGATTTATCATCAATTACAATGTAATTTATGAAGCTAAGCAAGGGAACAGAAGCAAGCTGCAATATTCTATGCATCAAGCTATGTAACAGAAAAGTAAATTAATGCTGAACAATAATGCTCTTTATTTATTTTATTTAACATTTGTTGACTGGGAAAGTCTGACTGGAATGAGGTCCATTTACAGTGGAGGCCCAGGGAGAAAAACTCCACATAAATAATATTTGCAGTGGTAATTATACAAGCAAAAAGACAAATCACACAAGAAATAATATACATTTACAATGGATTATTCCAAGCAAGCTGAATTTGCACCTGGTTAGGCCCCAGTTGGCAGTCAACTGAGGAGTTTAGCACTGTAGCATAAAGACAGTAAGCAGAGAAGGGAGGAAAGTAAGGAGGAGTGGAAGAAAGAAGGTAAGTATTTATGTGATGCAAGGACAGAGCCAGGAATCCATGAGATGTGACTTAAGTGATTTTTTTGAACTGTGATATGGATGGTGCAGAAGACGCATACCGGGGGAGGTTATTCCACTTTCTAGCTATACTATGAGAGTAAAGACTTCTCCCTGCAGTGATGTTGGCGTTGGATATACTGAGGAGGATTTTGTTGGTTGAGCAGAGAGGATAATTTGCCGAATATTGGGTTAGTAGTTGGTTTAGAGCTAGAGTCTTGTGAGGATTCTTTAGAATGTTGTAGGTAAGAATTAGTTGTTGGTAACTAAGTAACTGAGGAAGTTCTAGCCACTGGAGGTCATTTAGGGGGAGGCAATGATGGCTTCTAAAAGCAGAGTTATTGGCAAATTTTGCACTATTACTGTAACATGACTCAAGTTTGTCTAGGTCTAATTTCCTGATGTTGGTTAAGATTGGTGCTGCATACATCAGGGTAGACAAAAGGTGGGTTTGGGCAAGGGGGCCCGTGCTTGGTCTGATGGGAAGTTTTTGTGTTTGTATAAAGTTCCTATTTTTTTATGAACGTTTTTGATGGTTTGAGAAATATGGACATCAAAGTGAAGATCTGTATCTATTTCTACACCAAGGAGCTTAGTATGGGGAGAGGAAGAAACTGCAGTGCCATTACTGGAGGTGATAGTGAAGGAAAGAGGAGTGGTTTTGGATTTGTTGGGGGTAAATAGCAGTAATATGGTCTTGTTGGGATTTAGGATAAGTTGGATATTAGTGATCCATTTTTCCACAGAGTTGAAGGATTCCTGGGTTGTTGTAATGTGGTTATGGATGGGGATGAGCAGATTAGTGTAGAATCATATGCGTACTGTACAAGTGATGTAAGTACTGATCAATCCAGCTACATGTAACTGAATGGAAGTAAAGTAGAGCATTGTCAGAGAACACACTACAACAATAAATAAACCTTTCAACTGCTCCTTATGTTGCCTAGCATTTTTGCTTCATCCCTAAAGTTGTAATTTGAAGGAACACACTTTGGTAATAAGCATACTTCTCAGTTGTCTCTAATTTTGTAGAAGGACATTGACTTTGCCCATCCCCTGGCAAAATGTTTAATTAACTGGTAAAACACTAAGGATTGCAGCAATGAACAATGCCATACATTAAAGTTTCATACTTCTTGCTGAGAACAAGCACACTGATGGAAAGCCTGTTCAAATTTCCAAGAGAATTAGAATATTTAAAATGGTTGCCAATGTTTGAGTCTTCCTGCCATTAGGTTTCATACAATATATGAAATAAAGACTTTAGAACCATGAGGGAAGCAAGTGGTACTGATCACAGTACTGATATTGCTGCTAAGTTTCTTTTGTAAGATCTGTGATTTTCATTAGGGAGGATCAGTTTGTAACAGCAGTACACGGTGTTCTGAAGATGCATGCTTATGCAACAGTTGTTACTCCATTAACTTTACAATGTGTATTAGAATAAATTTAAAAACTGTCCTTGATTTTTCTTTCTTCAAAGCTGTAGCTATGGGAATTTGTAAAGAAGAAATATACTTTCTTACATCAAGATAGACATACATACAAATATAAATGCTTTCTGAAAAACTGTAAAAGGCAGTTTGCTGCAGCAAAATCAATAGGCGCACTGGCACGTTGGTTATTTAGCGCTTCAATCGTGTCCGCAAAATCAGTACCGGCATTAATTTAAGAGGCTAGTATTATATTGCACCATTGTAGCCTGACAGTTTTTTTGGCAGCAACCTAAAAAAAGTGGTAAAATACATTCAAATAATGTTACTAAATTATTGACTTCTTTTACATCTGAAAGTGAACCTTACTTCACACATTCTCCTATTCTGTCAACATGGCAAGTTACAGAAATTAACAGTTCAAAACATGTGCCTGATTACCATTCTGTATCTGTGTCTGGAGGCAAGTGATTGAGGGCTCTGCAGCTGATACCTGAAAGAAGCTAACATTTGACAGGCTCTACACGTTATTCACACCTTAAGTGAGACTTTATGTGAATACTACTAACTGAAGAAGATATTTCCCTAATCTTTGGAAAAAAGGTATCAAGTGACACCTGGACAATGGGCTTTGTAATACTGTTACAGACAGTCCATAATGCCACACCCAAGAGTTCTGTATTTTTTACTCAGAAAATGCAAGATGTAAAGCCCCTTGCTCTGTTTTTCAACAGAATTACAGTTATATTTAAATAATTGTTGCTCATTTTAGAATTTTTTTCACTGCTGCTCTCTTCCTGATTAGTAAACAAAGCAGTTTAGAGTAATGATGAACTGATCGATGCAGTGCCTTACTTACAATACTGGTACTGCTGATAAGGAAACTATTTGTACAGAACATTACTGTACTGATTCTGCAGTTAGTGCTGTATTTAACTTTTTCTTTATCATTTACAAACATGTTTTTAACACAGCCACGGTAATTTGTACACACACACACACACACACACACACACACACACACACACACACACACACATCACAGAAAGACGAACTAAGTAATTCAGTTATGCAATTTTTGGAGTGTGACTAGATCGAAACTAACACCACATTGCATAGATTTTCCATATGGAATGAAAACAATTTGGGAAAGTTCAAGCATGGTCAAATTTGGGAGGGCAGAGAAGGGGGTGTGACTGATGACATCACAGTGGGTGGTCTTACTTGGCAGACTGACAGCAGGATGCTCTGAAAGTAAAAACAGGGTATTTACACAAAAAATAGCAGAAGACTGCAGATTCAGTGACATGGGCCCCCAGTACATTACTTAAGGTACACACTTGTGACAAAAAATAAAAAAAGTGTTCTGAAGGCTGCAACATTGACTCTTCCCCCTTTAACAAGCTAGTGCAGCTGGTTTGTGAAAAGGTTAATTATGTACTACAAATTAACTACAAATCTGTAACCTTCAAAACCACAGAGTTGAATTCTTCACGGCAACTGTAAACATATTTTTTGAAAATGCAATCTTTAAGTCTACCTAAGACAGCAAAAGGCCAGCAGACCATCATTAATGATACAAGTTCGAAGAAAATGTATTTTCATCTACCTTTCCATGGACAAGGATTATTAAACTGGAAAGAAAATGTGCACTGACCCCCCCCCCCCCCCCCACACACACACACACACTATTTATTTTATGTCAATATTTCAGATCCTTGTATAAAACTAATGGCCTAAATCTGTTATGATCAAAACATTTCTGAGTGATAAAAAACTAGGCGTTTTACAAATACACCTGTAACTAATGTACCTTTCCATACTGTTGCATAACTCAGGTCATCCATGAGTAATTCGTTACTTGGGATGGGTATATTATTGTTGAGTATATAAGTTTACATTATGGGCCCTTCCAGTTTCCTGACCTCCTAACTGTATACATGCCTAGGCATACACTCTAATATCTCTTAAAAAACACAGACGGACTGTTTAAAAGCTGCAACACCAAATAGGTCATCACACATTGTTTTATGCAAAATACGCATTTCCAGATGGTCATCAATTTAAAATGCTTTGCTATTTATCTAAAACTGAGTATTATTAATGCTGCATTACTTATTAGAAAATTTCAACCTGTTAAACTAAATCAGGAAAATGTATAAACCTCAGTTGTCACATTGTTAGATCTGATTCAAGAAAGACAGTTACTATGAAACCAGGTTCATAGGTACTTACTGGAGTACTGAGCCACGTGGATTTCTAAAAGCTTAGCCATACATTCCCATGGATTTTTTAGCCCTTACATTTTAAGTATGAATAACTAAGAGTTTAGCACAGCATTTAAATGCTGCCATCAAAGATTGAGCAGCATTTAAATGCTGCTCTAGGAGGGACACAGGTGCTAAACCAGGGGGTTGAATCTGCAGTTATCCCATCCATTCATCCAGATTACATCTGAACAGAGTAAGGGAAGTACTTCGCCTTATGTGGAGAGAAAGATGATTTTAAAGATCTGTCATACATAACTATCCCTCCAACATGTTCTACTTACATTGCAAAAGAGACTTATACATGATCCTACTGGACATGCAAATGTGAAGTAGGTCTGAAAGAATAGGGTCTGCTGGGGCTCAGTACATGAGGCAGAGGTTGCCCTTCAGTAACCTGTATGACATCCGGAAGCGGGACAAGACTTTGAGATGGTCAGCATACTTTTATGATTCAGGCCCCTGATTTTCTCAGTAAGAAAGCATTGTGGGGCATTCCAGTTTTGTCAAATGTGTGGACAGGTACATATACAAGGACTTAGTGATCAGCCTGATAGCTTTGTAATACAGTAGAATGATCACATCCTTGGATACGGACTTAGTAATAAGCTGTGAAATGAAAAAGCACTTTCTTACAAAAGTGAATGTGTGGTGACTAAACAGTTTGCTGTTTACATAGGTTCCCAGGTCTTTAACTTATGAACTTTTAATAATTTTTTATTAGTGAATTATAATTATCCAAGTAAAATGAAGTGACATCTTTCTAAAAAGCCTGTAACTGGTACATTTGAGATAATGTAAGCTGAACATAAAATCTGAAATAAAAGGTCAACGATTCAGATAGTAACTGTTCTTTTATACTTGTAGTCAAACGCTTGAAGTTGAAAACTGATTAGTCAAGTAGTCAGAATAATTCCTTTTTACAAAAGGAACTGTAATGTACAAAGGGTCGTTAAATGAGGTTACAAAATTGTTACACATCATGTAATGCATTGTCTGTGAAATAAGATGTCATCTAAAAATAGCATTTTGTTATGATTATGTTTCCCTAGAATTATATACAGCATTACTCCTTACATCCATTGTTTGTAGTTCACCCTTAATTGCAATAGCAGGAATGCTGTAAAACCATGTTGCTGCCAAATTTCGCTCAACACTCAGCTGCATGTTGATGGGTTTCAGCATCTGAATATCACACTGAGAGGGTCCAGACTGCAGAATAGTCCTAAAAAAAAAAAAAAAAAAAAAAAAAAAAGACACATCGGTTCAGTACTACAAATGTGAATTCTTAAGTTTTGGAAGCAAATGCTATCAATACATTAAACAGCAGGTAAATGATCAAACTAATGTAATGCTGTAACCACTTTAAAACACAATGAAAGTCTTACACTTGTACACTATTATATTACCTTCCACAAATTTTGAGATTTTAACCATCACGATCACAGTTTACAGCATCTTAGATATCAATCATTTTTTTGGAAGACACACGGACTAAAATATACACAAAAACACAGTTTTAAAAATAAGAAAAGTACCCAACTCATTCAAGTCCTGCTGCCTTTTAAAACTCATTCTTCCCTTGTATGTATTGTTCCCACAATTCCCATTTTTTTCCTATGTAGTTTGCTCCTTCCCTTTTCTAAAGATCTCAATTCCAGTTGTTTTACCTCTGTTACTATATTCACTTCTAATACAGTTGGTTTAGATTTTCATTTCCATTTTCTAGTAATTGCTTTTTTGGCAGCCATCATTAGATACAGCAAAGCCTTACCATGCTTAGGCAATTCTGATTATGTATCATAGCTCAGAAAAATTGTGCCCGTGTGGTTTTTCATTTGTATAAATGTATGATTGCCTATGTAGTAAGTGATTGTTTGATAAAGACGTTTCTTGTTTAAAAAAAAAAAGGTAGGAATTGAATAATTTATGTAATGTTGCTTAGGTTACATGATGTACAGCAATATAAGTGAAGTAATCATTGTGCGATTACTTTTATATGAATGTAAACTTGCCTGTGTCACAACTGATAATTCAATACAGGTGTTTGAAAAAAAAAAAGAGAGAAAACAGGAATAACCAAACACACTCCTCTAGAAAAACAATAGCATCCACCTACCTCCTCCCCTCCCTCATGTACGGATCACCAATACTAACCAACCTCCAATCCTCCCTAACAGCAAAACTAGAAACATGCTACAACAAGATATCCAAATTCACAACCAACTCAAAACACTCCTCTCACCACTGTAAGTCTCTCCGGTATTTAAATTGGCTTGAACTTTCAAACTACCTACAACTTACCACCACCCACAAACTTATCTTTAAACCCTCTGACTGCCCACCCCTTAGTTGCATCTTTACCTCCTACATTCTCAACAGGCCCCTTAGATCTGATAACACAAACCTTCAAGTGTACAAGCCAAAGCGTTCACCTGGACAGCTTATCTTCTCTTTCTCTCTCGCCAAAAAGTGGAATGCCCTCCCACCATCCCTCAGAACTACCACCCACAGCCTTGCCACCTTTAAATCATCTCTACACTCATCTCTCCTCTGCTTGGAAATGCTCCTGCTCTCAATCCTCTACTAACCACACCCCATGACAATTCTTCCATTAATGACAATACATTCATTGGCAATGCTTACCATTAGCTAATATGTTATCTTTGAATCATAGTGTGTATAAAGTCTAAATATATTCTAGTCTTTCTGTAGTAATAACATTCTGTAAAAACTTCCTTTACTGTGACTTGTATAACTGCTCTAATGCTGTTTATATACAGTCCACAAATATTATAGTTTCTGTTCATTTACATTGTGTGCATTTACTGTGGAGCTTTTCTCCCTGGGCCTCCACTGAAAATGGGCTCTTTAGGGCCCCAGTGGACTACCCCGGTTAACAAATGGCAAATAAATAAAATAAACAAAAGTACCAATAAATACTTTATGAACTACAGCTACAGCCTTTGAATTGATGAAAAGAAAAATCCATACTTCCCTTTGCTTCAGACATATAAATATACTAGGCTAACAGCCAAAGGCATTTTTAAGATCCAGACAAGCAGAATTCTCAAGTGCTACTTGTTCCTTTTTAAAGGCAACCAATACTCGTTACAGTTTTGTAGTACATCAGTGTCCTCTGGCCAGCAGACACAAGTATCACAAAATGGATACATTTGTGTTTTTCCATCCATTTGTACAGACTGTGTTTGAATGGTCAGCGGGCGTAGTTTGTTTTACATGGATACAAAGCCTGGTCCAGTGCAGTGGAATCCTCTGTGAGATGTATCTGCCCTTCCAGCATGTCCTGGTTAGACTGCTGGAAAGGTTAACATCCTCAGAGCAGCAGCTTCTAATGCTACTGTTTGTGCAGATATGGAGCAGGCTCATTAGTACAGGGTTTGAGGACTTAAAGGCTAGTTAGAGGTTATACTTTAGCAGTCTACAGGAGACTAAGAATAGGTAGAGTGATCTAAGGTGGTCTCATAATTCATGTGTTGCACTCTCTCTAGATTCTTTCAGTAACTAATTTCTGGGGGTGATCATGTTGAAATATGTGCCTTTGCAGGTACACACCAAAGGAAGCACTGTACTCAATGACTAGTCTAATAAGAACAGAGTACAAAGGGACAGTAGCCTCCCTGGACATGGATGCAATGATCTTACTTATAAGCTGTGCTATATAAAATGATTTCCTAAGTGTGGTGAACATGAGCTGGTCAAAGGCCAGATCACTAGCCACATAAGTCTTGAGAGACCTACACACAAATATTTCAAGCACAGGCATTAATGCCCTTCTAGCTTGCCAATATATCAAAACACTTATTCACATAATAAATGTCCAGGCTGTTCTTAAAATATCTAAACTAGCACTTGGCTTTATTGTAATTTGGTAGTCTGTTCCAAGCATCAGCTACTCTGCCAGAGAACCAATTAGTACACTTCTCATTCCCATAGAATCTTCTACATATGTTATCTGATGATTCTCTAGTACTTTTTGATAACCCCAAACATTCCCAGAGGTAGTTGTCCCTAAATGCCCTATATACCTGAATAAGATCTCCTCTTAAATATCTTTAAGAGACACTGTACAAGTTCAGACATTTTAGTCTTTCAAAATAACTTAGATTTTCACATCCATGGATGCCCTTGGTACATTTCCGCTGTACTCTTTCCAGTTTATTCATGCTTGTTTTTCTGTAGGGTTTCCATATTGTTATTCCATACTCAGGTTTGGGTCTAATGTAACTAACAAACAATGACTTCATTATGTCTGATTTCCTAGACGTTATAAATCTTTTTATACAACCTATAGGTTCTACAACCGTCATTAGCCAATTGGCTGATATGATTAGAAAAACTCATATATGAATCTACCCATATACCCAGGTCCTTTAGCGAGTCTACAGTCTCAATCACTGGTTTATGTCTCCCAAATCTCATATGCTTAGTTTTTGATGTATATATCAAGATATTATTCTCCTGTGCCCAAATGGTCAATTTAGTCAAATTATTTTGCAGGCTTGCCTTATCTGTAACACTTGCAATCCATTTACCCACTTTCAGGTCATCAGCATACAGACTGTAGAACACCTCAGATGAAAAAGTAAGGTCTGAAAGATACAATCTAAACAAGTAGGAGTCTAGGACAGAGCACTGTGAGACACCTTGTCTGTAACCAAGGATTTCACCTGTCCAGTTGGTGTGTTATACTTGCCATGTCCTATTTGTAAGCCATGCAGCTATCCATCTTATCAACAGTACATCAATACCTAGTTGTACTAGTTTATTATTTAATTTATTTTCATTTTATATTTGTTGACCAGGATAGTACGACTGGATATATGTCCATTTTCAGCGGAGGCCTGGGGAGAAAAGCTCCACATACCAAAAGAGAGACAGTACATACATCACTGAGTGATAAACTCAGGCAGATATGTTTAGAAAAATATAGACAAAGAATACAGGCAGACATCAATATACACAATGTGCAGACTGTGCAATTTATTGATCAGTGTTTTGTGTATGACCCTGTAATAACCATTTGTATCTTGAGATGTTTTGCTAATGTTGTAATTTGCAGTGGTGGACGTTTACCAAAGGAGATGATCATACACTTTTCTGCATTTAGTTTGAACCCATGATTCTTACACTAATTGCTCATTTATGTGAAACCCTCCTGGAGGTTGTTGTATCTTCATGGGATACAGAGACTGCTCCAAGCTTGAAGCCATCTGCTAACTTGCTCATCCATAGCCCATTAGTATTTGCTTTGACATCTCAGAGGTAAATGCCAAACAGAAGCAGTCCTAGTACTGATTCTTGGCAACTGGCCTTTTAATGGCGATGGAGTCATTTATAATCAACTCCCATCTCCTTTATGAAAACTAACTGGCTACATAGTGGAGAGCATATGAGTTTATTTGTATTTTGTGTAATTTTTCCACTATACAAGAGTGGGGAATAGTGTTGAATGCCTTGCCCAAGTACAGATAGGTCATATGAATTGATATGCCCCCTTCCATAGCCTTTGTGACCTTCTTAAAGGAGTTTATCAGGTTCAGCAGAAAGGCCTCCCCTTGACAAACTCAAACTGACTAGGGTCTACAATTAGCAAATGTATCATGTCTTTGTGATAGCATTCATGACAATACTTACTATGGCTTTACAGATTAGACTGGTCAGGCTAATGGATCTACAGTTTCCTGGATTAGTAGAGGGGCCAGTCTTGTGCAGTGGAATTATAGTTGCTGTCTTCCAGTCCATAGGCAGAAATTTGCTTTCAAGGCTGAGATTAAATAGTTTCATTATTGGGGGGGGGGGGTAGACAAATCTTGTTTCAAGCCATTTAGGAGGCAGCCTGGTAGATTAGGAACCACTGATGCTGTGTTCTTTACATTGGACAGCATCCTTAGGACCTGTTTTCTAGTGATAACTGGGATGGCATGGATTTCTGCAGTGGTGACCAGCAGGGATGGTGGACTGATGTTTGTGCTAAATTTATCCACCAGTAGGTCTGCAATGTCATCCGGTGTAGTAAACCTGGTAACATTTAGATGAAGAATGAGTTAAGGCTGACTTTAGCTACAGAGGCTATATTCAACTCAAAGTTGGCTATAGTAGTTTTGACAACACTCCTTGTCTGCTTGTTAAGGTTTAGGATTGTGTTCTTGTTATATTCACTGTGTTTAACTATGATGCTTTTCCTTTTGTTGTACAGCTTGTGAATGGTTGGGGTCCACCAAGGTGTTTTCTTTTACAGATTCTGTTTTCCTTCTTTCATGTGGGAACAGCCGCCTCTATACAGTGTTTGAAGTGGTGGTAGAATGCCTAGGAGAAAGATTTATCTTGGTCTTGGGGGGTACAAATGCTTCCATTTTATCAATAATTTTTGCACATTCTAGGATTTGAAAGGTGTCCCTATTCCAGCATAATTTCAAAAAACAGCATTTTGTGGTCTGACTTTACTAAAGATACCGGATCATCATTGTTCTACTAATGCTGTCAAATATTTGCTTCCCTTCCAAAAAGCCACAATGATCCATAACTATCAATTTCGGCAACATCTTTGCCATTCTTTAGCAAGTATAGACAAGCATGTTACAATCATGGTTTAAAACTGAAATGGGTTTATATGACGCTGCATCTTATAGATCTTTACTGTCTGTAATAGAACCACAAAAGCTTTCTCCCAATACGTTAGTGATCCCCCTCCTTTTAAAATACTGTTAAAATCTTCCAGAACTTTATCAATTTCTTCCCTCCTAATTTTGAAGCCTCCGCAGGAATACCAGCTGTTCCTGGAGCCTCTCCTGAAGATTGATTAAATATCACCATTTTTATCTCCTCTTCTATCTTGTTAGTTGTTGAACCTCTTCTATGTCTAGCCTTGGCATAATTAAGTCTTCCATAAATATTTCCATTTCTGTTCTTTATTGACACATTTCTCTGCTTTATACATATTTCCATAAAATTTTCAAAATATATTTAATACCTCTAAAGGATCTCTGATGATTTTTTTTCTTGTTACAGGCTCACTCAGTTTGGCGACAAAGATATCTGGAGAAATACAGGCAAAGGAATCTGGACATGGAAAACTTTACTATACAAAAAATAAGAAGACAGAGAAAAAGTGGAAAAGAAGATTAGTAATGGAGAAGTTAAAAAATACAAATTGTGATTATGGAGTACCTACGAAGTGAAGGTTTCAGTGTAGAAAATCTAACTCAGAAAGCACCAAAGCAGGATAGAGTAATGAACATCCAAATTAAGGAGAAACCAGTGGAATGGGAAGCAACTGGTCAGTTGCCATATGATTATATTTTGGAGCCTTCCACAGGAAACCAGTATAAACATTCACTTGCTGGACAGCAAAGGAAGGAACAGGAAACTGTGGCAATTCTGATGCTTTCAGTGTGGAAGAGTGATAGACCAGGGAGTTCCCATATGATAGAGCAACGGATGACAGGATGAAACTGAAGAGAATGTGCCACACGAAGATGCTATAAAACTTTCTACAGAATGCCTGCAGGAAATGGAGAACAAAAAAAGTGCCCTCAGTTTAGAAGAAAATGAGCAAAAAGAAGAGTTTGATTTAACAGAGATAGATATATTAAGATCAGGGAGAAATAGACTGCAAAAGGTCAATAAAACCCAAAAAGTCAGAAGTTTGATAAAACAAATGAACACAGTAATTAGGACTGTCCATAGAGATCCATGTGATACACAGAAGTAAACTGGATATATTACTGAACAGCTAAATTAATAACTGATAAAGCTCTACCACAAGAACATAGGGTAGTGAGGGAAAGGAAGGGGAGAAATCAAATACCATCATCGAAGTACTGAATAGAGAACTATAAAGCAAATAAGACAAGAAGTGTCACTGTTAGAAGAGTATAGAAGAGGGAAGAGATCAACAAAAATACTCAAAGATGGACATGATAAAAACAACATGCAGTATTATAATGGATTAGGTTCTATCTTGCACTATTGCAAATAAACTAAAAAAATTCAGCACAGGCAGAAGAACTTAGAAGATGCAGATAAATATAAAGAAAAAATACAAATAAGCAATTTACTGATGACCCCAAAAAGTTCTATAGAGAATTGGTAAACAAGGCAAAAGGAATTGAAAGACCACACACAAAAAGAAGAAATGTGGAACATAATAAAGACGCAAAATGGACAGAAGTAGTAAAAGAAAGAATAAGAAGTTTAAAAGTACATGATATGAAATGGGATGAAGTAACAGCCAGAGAGATTGAAAGAGAAAGTTAAGAAAAGCTGCAAATGGAAAACCCCAGGCCCAGATGCAGTACCTAACTTCTGGCTAAAAGTATTAACATCTTTGCTTGAAGACTTAGCCACGAGTAAGAACTATTTCTATGCGCACCCCGGACAGACAACAAACTGGTTAACAACATGAAAAATGATACTCCTACTTAACAGAGATCCTGAAAATTATAGACCAATAACGTTCTTTCCAACGACATATAAACTATACACCAGAATTGATGCCAACAGAGTTTATAGTCATTTAGAAATAAACTCAATCATGGCAGTAGAACAAAAGGGTAATAAGAAAATCATATAGAACAAAGGATCACTTGTTGCTGAATAAAGTCTTAATGAAGAACTGTAAAAAGGGAAAGAATCTAAGTACGGCATGGACTGACTACAAAAGAGCACTTGACAGTATCCCACATTCATAGATAAAAGAATGCTTAAAAATGTATAAGATACACCCCACACTGATCGATTACATTACAGTGACCATGAAACAGTGGCAGACCACTTTGCAATTAAGCCACAATAAAGGACAATTTATTATTCCAGGAATAAAAATTCAAAGGGGGATAATTCCAGGGTGACTCCCTGTCACCGCTATTTTGTCTTGCCCTTAACTTATTAGGCCTGCTACTTAACAGATTAGGCCTTGGCTATAATTTGTCTACTAGAAAACAAAGTGTAAAGACTTATCTTCTTTTTGTCGATTTAAAACTGTACAGCTCATCAGATGAGGAACTGAAAGCACAACTGCAAGTAGTCAAACCTTCTTCAGATATAAGAATGTCATTTGGTCTTGATAAATGTGCAAATGCGACATTTAGAGCAGAAAAATTGCAGCACTAAAAAAAAAAAAAAAAAGAAGTTATGTACTCACCATAACGTTCCATGTATGTAGCCCATCTCGCCGAACATTACATGTGGGTCCGGAGCCGATCCTCGGCTCCAACTCGGCTGCTTAGAAAGCCTGAAAACATCTGATTGGCTTGTGGCTAGTAGGTATCCCATGGTGCATGTGCACATTCCCCAGATACTGTTTGCTACTAGTCTATCAGAATAAGACAGGAAAAAGGACAAAGGTCCGGAAGAATAAACTGTAATAAAGGTGCCCTTATGGTATAAACCAATGTAGAAAAGGAAAAACTGTTTCCAGATCCTCCAGGAAGGGGGCTGGTGGATGGGTTCGTAATAATGTTCAGCGAGATGGACTACATACATGGAAAGCTATGGTGAGTATATAACTTCTTTATGTTATGTAGTCCTATCTCTCCTCCATTATTACATGTGCGTCCCTAGCATCTTGAATGGGTGGCTCACTGGAAAATACTCCTGAGTACCATGGAACCAAATGAGGCACTACCCTGGAAGTTAAATCCAATTTATAATGGGAAATGAAGGTATGAAGGGTAGCCCATGTTGCTGCTGCACATATATTATCAATAGGTGTCCTAGCTTGGAAAGCAGCAGAAGTAGAAAAGGACCTGGTAGAATGCACTTTGACTTTAAAGGGTAACTCCTTTCCCTGAGAGGTGTAAATAAAGCAAATACAACTAGAGATCCAGTTCGACAGTGTGACCTTGGAAACTGGCAAGCCCATTCTCGCCTCAGCAAAAGAAATGAACAGCTGTTCTGATTTTCTAAATCCTTTGGTCCTGTGGATATAGAAACGCAGTTGCCTATGCACATCCAATTGGTGGAAGGTAAGCTCTGCTTTATTGGTGTGATTAGGGAAGAACACTGGCAATTCAATTGTTTGGTTTAAGTGAAACTGAGAACAGACTTTAGGAATAAAGGAAGGAATGGTCTGGAGAGAAACCCTGTCTTTGTGAAAAATTAAATATGGAGGTTTAACTGATAGGGCTTGTAGTTCAGAAACTCATCTGGCTAAGGTTATTGCTACCAGAAAAAGAGTCTTCCAAGACAGGAATTTCAACGGACAACTATGGGCTGGTTCAAAAGGTGGCAAAGTAAGTCTAGACAGGACTAGATTCAGATCCCAAGGAGGAATAGCGTCTTGCACAGGTCGTCTTAACATCATGGAACCCCTATGAAAGGATTTGCACAGTTTGTGAGACATAAGACTGGAATCATTAATCCCCGCATAAAAATTAGATATTGCTGCCAGCTAAACTCAGAGTGTAGCAGCCGCTGAACCCTGGTGAAAGAGTTCTAGTCGAAGGCTTGTGAGAAGAGGTAACAATATGGGTTACAGCTGGAGACAGATCATGAAGACTGACTAGTGACGGAACTGGAGCAGCCATGCTGTCAGTTTGAGTGTGTGGAGACTGGGGTGAAGAGAACCTGTGTGTCAGGAGGTCTGGCACTGGGTCCAGAGTCCATGGTTAGTCTAACAGGTGAGGCCCGAGGAAAGGGAATCAAATCTGACGAGGCCAGTAAGGAGTGATGAGGATCATCTTGCTTCCCAACAACATTGTTTTCTGTATGACCTTGGGAATGAGTGGAAAAGGAGGAAAAGCATAGAGGAGTCCCGGGGGACCAATCATGGACGAGTGCATCTCTTGGAGACTCTCCCAGAGGGGGGATGAGGGAGAAAAAGGTGCTGCATTTGGTGTTGATGGGGCTGGCAAAGAGATCGCACCAGAGTTGTCCCCACTTGTGGAAGATCAGTCGGGCTACTTTTTGGTTCAAGGACCATTCATGAGGTAACAATATTGCCCTGCTTAGCTTGTCCGCTATCACGTTGGAAGTCCCCAGGATGTGCGTTGCAATGAGAAAGCGTTGGGAAGAAATCGCCCAATTCCAAACTTGCAGGGCCTCTCGACATAAGGGGTATGATCTGGTCTCCCCTTGTTTGTTTAGATACCAAACCACCGACATGTTGTCGGTCTGGATAGCTATCGCCCCTAGAGGGAGAAAGTCATTAAGTGCTTGCAACACTAGAAGCACCACACTCATCTCTAGGACACTGACATGCAGATGGGCCTCCTGATCTTGCCATGTGCCTTGGACAGTCCTGCCAAGATAATGCCCCCACACCCTGAGAGGCATCCGTGGTCACAGTGGCAACGTGTTGGTGCGGTACAAAGGGAGTCCCTGTGGTAAGATGACCTGGTTGAATCCACCAGAGTAGATCCTTTTTGCAAGAATCTGCGATCAGAATCTGATTATGTAGAGGCAACTGCTGAAAGGACCACTGGGATGACAGGAGCCACTGGAGTATCCTCATATGTAGTCTTGCTAAAGGTACCAAGGTTATGGTCAACACCATAGTTCCGAGAAGCTGCAACACCACCTTCGCTCTGACTCTCTGAAGGGGAAGTATCCTGTAAATTTGCTGTGCAAGATTCTGTATTCTGTCTGTAGGTAGTCTGGCTGTCATAGCAACCGTGTCTATGTTTGCTCCTATAAATGTTGTAGATTGAATGGGCAAGGTAGAGGATTTTTCCCAGTTTAGAGAGATTCCCAGCAGGGAACAGAGGTTGATTGTGGAATCTCTCGATTGAACTAGACGATGCCTGGTGGTGGCGTCAGGAGCCAATCGTCCAGGTATGGAAAGACTTGGATTCCCTGACACCTCAAATGAGCTGTGACTACTGCCATGCACTTGGTGAACACCCGGAGGGCTGTGGTGAGACGGAAGTGCAGCGTCCGAAACTGGTAATGATTGGCTCCCAGCCGGAAGCATAGGTAGCTCCTTGATGCTTTGTCCATTATTATGTGGTAGTAGGCATCCTGGAGATCTATTGAGCACATCCAACTGTCTTTCCCTAACAGAGGGAGTATGGACTGTAGAGTGACCATTTGGAACTTGGACTTCTTTACATACTCATTTAATCTGCTTAGGTCTAGGATGGGTCTCCAGTCTCCTGTTCTTTTTGGAACTAAAAAGAACCTGGAGTATGTTCCGAATCCTGTCTGGTCTGCTGGGACCTATTGGATGACTTTTTTAATAGCAGCTTTTTTATCTCTATAGCCGCTTGATCCCTGTGATTGGGTGGTATATCTGGGATCCTTTTGGGAAAGCGTGGTTGAAGGGAAAAGGGTATAGAGTAACCTCTGGTGATAATGTCTTGTACCCACTTGTTTCTAGTGAGATTTAGCCAGGCTTCTGGGCACAAGGACAGGTGACCCCCGACCGGCTCCAGAGACACACAGTCGGGTTCCACATCAGGAACGCTGATAAGGACGGTCACGAAAGTAATCGCAACCTCCATGATTTTGTGGGCCTCTACCATTATTTCCTCCTCCCCTGCATCTGAAGGAGGAATCATCCTGTGCAGTGTGGAAAGGTTTCTGTGATTTCTTAAACCACATTTTGCCGCTCTTCTGACCTTTAGAGTAAGGTCTAGAAGGAATGGTAAAACGGACTCCCGTGGCAGAGAGAGCGTCTTTCCTTCCTGTTCAAACCTGGTGAGGGCATCTTTCACCTTGGGTCCAAAAAGAGAGGATCCGTCCATGGGAACATTGGTGAATGTAGACTTGAAAGGCTCAGCAAAGTTGCATAGATGCATCCAGGAATGTCTCCTTAAGGAGACTCCTGAACCCGGCGCCCTATTCGCACCATCAGCTGCGTACGAGATCAGCCGCATGCAGGCGTTAACAATCGATGTGAGAGTAGCCAACTGAGCTGACACTGTAGATGGGACTGCTTCAGTAGAGGTACCCTGAAGAGTATCTCCTAACTCCTTTAGAAGATCTCTCTGAAGTCTCGTAAAACGTGATAAGATAGTTCAGCGATCGGAGTGTAAAAGCCACTGAAGAGAAGATACTTTTCCCGTACCTATCCATCGTTCGGGATTCCTTACTGAGTGGATGGATAGAAGAAGCCACTGCTAGCTCCTTCTTAGTGGCTGCTGCCACCACCATGGCATCAACAGGTAAGCCCTTGGATAAAAATTCTTTATCTTTAGTAGCGTAAAGAAATTTATTCAGCCTCCTGGGAACTGGTTCCATGGCATCAGGAGTCTGCCATGCTTTCTGAGTCACAAAATCCAGTAATTCATCAAATGGAAGAGACACCCATGAAGCTGAGGGTTGAGACACGAAAGCCTTCAGGTACATTGATTCCACATCGGACGGGGTAAAGGTGGGCCAGCCACGCCTCTGCCTGAGGATCTCCAAAATGTCTGCAAAGGAGACATCTTCACAGGACGACTTAGGGGACCCCTCCGAATCATCGAGGTCAGTGTCAGATGTGACAGACTCATCAGGGGAGTCTACATGCTTCCTCTTACAAGATTCTCTTCCGAGGGAGCTCCTCAGCGGGGTCCTCTGGAGAGGTCTCGGTAGATCGGGGCCACCCAAATGGGGGTCCTGAGGCTGTGGGTCTCTGCCATCCCGGGGGAGAGAGGATGCTGATGAGAACGTAGTCGGCAGTTGAGGGAGTAAAGCATCGGTACTCCTACATGGGATGGATGAATTATCCAACATGCTCCTCATCCTCATGAAGACCGATTCCTCTGGCTCCAAACTACTCTCCGGCTCCGAAGAGAGCGTAGATGCCAATGGCTCCAAAAGAATCTGCTCAGAGAATGATGTAGGGTCCAAGCTCATTCCGGCTGACGCACCAAGAGGAAGACTCTGCATCGAAGAGATTCGGTTCCAAGTGTCCCCCTCGGGGCCGACTGAAGAGCTTCAGACCCTAGACACTTCGGACAGCGCCAATAGTGTCGGAGTAGAGCTCGGCTCAGAGACAACCACACAGGGTGCTGGAGCCGAGGACACCACTATAGTCGGTACCAACATCATCGGCTCCAAAGGCCCAATCTGGAGTGGAAGAGGAAAAAAAGCAGGATCGGTAGCAAAAGTTGGCTCCGAGACCAAAAGGGTCAGGGCCGATAAAAATTTTGGCAAGGCCGACGACTTAAGGAGTCTGAGCATCACTCTCTTGATGACCTTCAGATAAGCTTCTGGAGGATCTGGAGGACAGTGTGGGAGACCTTGCTCTCTGCTATATAGGCGATTTTAGAGAAGGGGAGACTGGTAGAATGTCTGTTGACCGGCTCTGAAACACTTGGAGCCGATACTGCAGGGTCCATGTCCAGAATCAGAAATCGGCTCTGAAGACTGTGGAGCCGAAGAGACAGAGGCCAACTCCGATTTTGGTAACTTCTGTGGAGGTTCAGAGATGGAAGTTGAGGCTGGAGAAGGCCTTTTAGAGGTCTTGCCCTTATCCTTTCTAGAAGACTGCGACCTAGCAGAGGACGACGAACTGGCTAGGTCTTCCTCGAAGTAAGGTTTGAACACGCCTTTTAGAATCAGCTTATTCTTCCATTCCTGGAGTACTCTAGGGCTAAAGTAATGACAAGAGACAAATTTCTTGAAGATGTATGGCCCCTATGCAGTACACACAGGTGCTATTGTCCATCAGTGATGGACATTTTTTGTGAACATTTAGTTGTTGTTGCGTCTTTCGGCTTTTCCCGGTTAGGGGTCACCACAGCGGAACTCCGGTCCGCTAATGATTGGTAATTGATTTTTACGTGCAGAGTTACCAGCCTTGACGCACAACCTTCAAGGAAGGTACGTCCATTCACGCATGTCTCCACGCAGAAGACGCTCTAGCTGAGAATCGAACCGGACAGCGTCTTACTGTGAGGTGACAATGCTACCGCAGCACCACCACCGCGGGTTTTGTGTTAGTACATTTTTTAAACCCTGTTTCTGTTCTTTATGTTCCTTGGACATAATGGCAGTAGAGAAAAAAACAACACACACACACACAACAGGAGAGGAACTAGATCCTCTAACTTAAGCAGATCTAGCCCTAACACCCACAACAAAAATAAAAACAGGGATTTACTAGGTTCTCTAACTTAAACAAACCTAGTGCAAGAAAGAAAAAGGGAACAAACTAGCACCTCTAAGTTAAGCGGTCTAGTCTAAAAGCACACACTCATGGGAACCACACACACAAACGGCCAACAGGCCCAACAATTTTTAAAACAGCAGTAAGTCAAATCCGGTTAAAGACACAAATCGGTATCACAATAAAACTGTCAGCAATCAGAATAACACTTCACATGAAGCAAAAAACTCCTAAGCAGCAGTAACAATAAAGAACTAAATCACTTAGCCACGGCCAACCAAAAGACGCTTTCGACTGAAGATGCGGCAAACAAGATCTGGGGAATGTGCGCATGCACCATGGGATACCTACTAGCTATGAGCCTATCAGAAGTTTTCAGGCTTTCTAAGCAGCAGAGTCGGAGCAGAGGATTGGCTCCGAACCCAGACGTAATAATGGAGGCGAGATAGGACTACATATCATCAGTTTGGGACAAGAATGGGATAAAAAAAAGATTTAAGCAAGAGGGAGTCTACAAATAATTGGGAATTGATGAAGGATCAACAATAAAATATGAACAAATGTGCATAAAACTTAGTAAGGAATATTTTAGAAGGCTAATTCTGAAAACAGTGTTGACATCCAGAAATAAAATTCAAGCTATAAACCAATTTGCTCTTCCTGTCATAACTTACAGTTTTGGTTTGATTAACTGGACCCAAAAGGTGATGGATAGGTTAAGATAGGAAAACAGAAAGGACGCTACATGCTCATCAAATGATTTATAAAAATCAGGGCATAGCAAGATTATATATTCCCCGTTCCAAAGGAGGTATGGGCCTCCTTGAAATTGATTACATTACAGATCTGCAATCATGGGACTGCACATATATCTGCTGATCTCACAAGACAAAGTCAAAGCAAACTTCATTTTCACTTCAATTCACACAAGTGCGAACCGACAGAAATTACGTTTCTTCGGACTCAATGTGCATACAATTCGCTGACTATATTTAACATGGCGATAATACAGAAAATTCTATAGACACAAGCAAACACAATAATAATAAATATTTGTACTACTCCACTGATTTAACAGATTGTCACTCTTTATTAGGTTACTAGCTTATATTCACTGGAAAACTTGCACTTAAGCGATTGACTTAATGCCTACCATTTATATTGCACGGTAAGACAGTTCAATTTGATTACTGCTGACTTTGCTGTCTGGGTGTGGGGGTAAGACCTTGTTACATATATTGCACTATAGATACTTTTCAGTATTGTTGATTATTGCCTTAATGCCCTGTGTGTAGGATACTGTTCCTAGAGTTCAGTAACCTGATGGCTAGTGGAAAGAAGCCATTTCTGAAAGTTGGTTTTGCAGCGTATGCTTCGAAAGCGCCTTCCTGATGTTAAATGTGAGAACAGCTTGTGAGCAGGATGAGTGCAATCCCTGGTTGTTTTCCTTGCCCTGCTGAGACATATGGACATGTGCAGGTCTTGTATGGATGGGAGGGAGTTTCTGATAATTCTCTCAGCCGCTTTCACTACCCTCTGGAGGGACTGGTGGTCGGAAGCATAGCAGCTTCCATACCATACTATAAAGCTGTTTGTCAGTATACTTTCGATGGTGTCCATGTAGAAGGTTTTAAGAGCTGTTGATGGTAGGCTTGCTCTCCTCAACCTTATGCATTGGTGTACTTTCTTAATGATGGCATATGTGGACCCTGAGAAATTTTGGGCTCTTTACTCTCAACTGTTTCTTCATGGACTACGAGTGGAGAGTGGTCTCTGTTGCTCCACACCAACTTATGAACTGATTCACCTCCTCTCTGTAGGCTGCCTCGTCATCACTCCTGATGAGGCCCACAACTGTCATATCATCTGCAAATTTGATGACATGGTTTGAGCTGTGCTTGGCAGTAGCATGAGTTAGTATGGTGAAAAGCAGGGGACTTAGGACACATCCCTGTGGGACTCCAGTGTTCAAACCCAAAACAACCAAACAAACAAGACACAGTGAAAGTTTTGGAACATGAAGAGAATACATCTACGATGACTTTCCCTGCTTAATCTAGCAGAAGCATATCAGCATCAAGCAGGAATGGAAATCAAACCAGAAGTAGATAAAAATCAGGCAGCTGGTGAAAGTGCTAAAAAACAAAAGAAAGAATATAAGGTGAAGGATCAGATGAGAAGGCAAGAAATGTGGAAAATGCATAAATATAGTTGCAAGTACAGAAAACCTCTGGAAGAAACTTATGTTGATCAGGACCGAATGCAGGAATGGTTAAGGAGAGGCAAATTCAAACCAAAAGATGAAATGTTAATATTGGCAGCCCAAGATAGTGGGCTACACACAAGTTAGTTTACAAAGTCCATTCAACATGTGGGAGAAACAGACAATTGTAGATTTTGTAAAACAAAATTGGAAACAGTCACACATCTTGTTGCGACATACTAATGGCAGAAGAACTGTATACTGAAAGGCATAATAACATGGCAATACTGTTGCACTGGTGACTGTGCAAACATTATGGCACTGCAGTGGCGGAAACACTGGAAACATGAGCCACAAAGCATCACAGAAAATGAAGTTGACATGACATGAGATCACCCATTACCAACAATTCAAAAGATAGATGCAAGAAAACCACATATAGTGGTCCATGAAAAGAAGACATTGATCACTGAATTAGTCACACCCAGTGACTACTGTCTTGCATAGAGAGAGTGAGACAAACTCATAAAATATCAGGATTTGCAAGTAGAAACGAGAGCAATGTGGAAGAAAGATACCCAGACCATTTCAATAGTAGTAGGAGCAACGGGGTCTTATAAAAAAAGAAACTACAATCATATTTATTTTATTTATTTTATTTTACATTTCTTGACTGGGAATGTCTGACTGAGCCAAAGCCCTTTTCCAGCAGACACCCGGGGAGAAAAGCTCCAAGTACATACATATAACATTTAGTCATTATTTCAGATATTATACACATGGAATAAGGCAATTATGAGAGTATACAGATTACATTTTGTTGTTGTACAGATATTATATAAGTAGAAAAATGTTAACAGCTAGATTACAGCCACAACATTTTTTAAAAGTAGTAATTAGTATAAAAAAGCAACATAAGAGTAAAAAAATATATATATATTTTTTTGCAATTAATCTAACAGGATACAGTACAAGTATCAGAGAGAGGAATAAATTGCTTAGGGAAGTAGAGAGTCTTCAAGGAGGGTTTGAGCATTGGCAGATCCATTTCCTGTTGAAATAATCTTTTAGAGTTAGCTTAAATTGTTTGGGATGTGTATATGTTTGAATTTCGAGGAGACGTTTGTTCCATTCAATAGAAGGGTGGTAGCTATATAAGTTACATCCTGCTTCAGAGTTGGGCTTATAGATTTTTAAGAGGTCTTGGGAAGAGCTACGGAGGTTTCTTGAAGGAGCATAGTGGGAGATGATCGAGTGTAAGGTTGGACAGAAAGATGGCTGGTAAAGAATTGAGTGTATGGTTTGCAGCTGAGAGAGGAGGAGGAGGTGGGGCAGTTCAAGCCAGTTTAAATATCTTAGAGAGACAGTGGCGAGATCTATAGGGTTGTTGAGATGCAAATCGCGCTACTTTGTGGTATGTAGTCTCAAGCCTAGTAAGGATAAAGGAGTTAAGGTTAGTAAGGATTTGTGAGCAATATGTTAAGCAGGGAAGAAGATAGGCATGAGTGAGGGCTATTCTAGCTTCCCGAGTAAGAAATTTGTTATTTCTATATAGCAGACCTAATTTACAGCGAGTTTTTCTGATACAATTATTTATGTGGAAGTCGAATTTAAGTTGATCATCGATTGCGATACCAAGGAGTTTAGAACTAGGCTCAACTACAATAAGAGTCTTGTTGAGTGACTGGATAGTAAAAGAGGTCTTTATGTGGTTGGCTGGTTTAGGGAGGAAGTGTAGGAGTTTTTTTTTTTAGGGTTGAGGATGAGTTGGTTGTTTGAGAGCCACGTTTTTACTGAGTTAAAGAAAGACTGGGTAGATGTTAAGAGTTCAGAGCGAGAGTTAGCTATTGTTATGACTGTAGAGTCATCTGCGTACTGTATAATAGAGAAGAGTGGGCAGGAGGTATAGAGCAAGTTTGTGAAGATGTTGAAAAGTAGTGGCCCAAAGATGGATCCTTGAGGGACACCCATTTGTATTGGAAGGGGAGTAGATAAAGCAGTGTCTCATTTTACAGACTGAAATCTATCCTTTAGATGGCTTTCAAACCATGTCACCGTATCAGGGGAGAAGTTGAGGTTAGACAGTTTAATAGTAGAGCGTGAGAGACAGCATCAAAGGCCTTTGAGAAATCAAGAAAGAGACAGATCATCAGTTTTTTATCATCTCTGGCCAGGGAAATAGTATTGAGAAAGGACAGAAGTGCAGTATAGGTGCTATGCTTTGGTCAAAAACCATGTTGTGTAGGAGTAAGTAGGTTTTCTTGAAAGAGATGATCCATGACTCAAGTATGTATGCATTTTTCAAGAAACAGAGGTGAGAGGATGGCAATAGGTCTAAAGTTAGAGATTTCAATGGCATTACCTCCTTTGTGGATAGGTAGGGTATAGAACTGTTTCCAGATGGATGGTACTTCAGAGTCAGAGATTGCATGGTTAATGATGATAGAGATGGGAAAGGCAAGTGAATACGTAATCAATACATGTAACTCTGTATGAACAGGAGGAGGACTCATTAATGGGTACATTACGGGTGATGCTAAGAGCACTTCTGGCTGACATCTAAGATTGAAACAATACTAATTTCATTAACTTTAATCACACTGACTTAGGAAAGGGATCCATTCCCATCATGGTATTAGAAAACCAAAAGACTTGGGAGAAATTAAAAACGAAGAACAAACTTGCCTTTGTTTTAATTCTTTGGGATCATGTTAGAAAATTCTGATCCCCTCATGAGTTGTGATTTGGAATATTTTTGTATAGCCAACCATTTTGTCTGTCTTTGCATCATTATTTACCTTAACAGACGGTGCCTCAACTAGAATTAGAGCCACAGGTTTCAGCTGCAACTTGCCCTAAGTGAAGAAATTTTCCAGATGAAAAAGGGTGCCTAAACAAGTGTTTTAACTTACACATCAGGTTTCTTTTGTACTATGAATTTCAAATGCTGTTCTTGTCTAGCTGTACAAATGCTTAAGATAAACAAGGTTTAAGGATTTTTTTCATACCTTACTTATAACAAAATAAGGAAAAATGGAATAAATCTGCATGCAGTCAAGGTTTTAAGTTTAGGAGTACAGCATTAATGTGTGTATTAAGGTAAATTAATAGCAGGGTGATCCTGACTATAAGGCAGAGAGGACTTTGCCTTACCTGTGAGAGTGAGAAGGGAATTTACAAAAGGAGAGTCCACTTTCCACACACTGGGACCTTTTGATCAGACTAAAATAATTAAAGAGAAACTTTAAAAACACTAATAGCAATAATAAAAGGAACCAAAATAAAGACAAATGAGTGAGATCTTTCTAATGATTGGTACAGTGAAGCTTTTAAGAGAGAAAATGAATCTGTGGTACATGGGATAAAAGATACAAACCAAAAACTGTTGCAATAAGTAAAAGATCTGAAGTCCATGGCTGGAAAAAGAAATATGGAATCCCTTTACCTGATATCTAGAAGGAATACATCTAGTCAGGAGGAGGATAGATCTGAAGATGATTATGCAACTATGTCCCCTTGGGATTACTTCATAACTGAAATTTCATAACGGAGAATTTCGTTCCACTGAGACCATAACATCGAAAATTCAAAACATTGAAAACCTAAAACATTGAAAGTGTGCATCATAACACTGAAAACTACATTGCACAAGTAAATAAGATCCCCTCCACCTACACCACCTAACAAACACTTTCTACTACATTTCTGCAGAGGCAAGCCCTCCTACACCCTGCATATGGGGGGGCTATGCCCCCCACACTCCCTGTAAATTAAATATACCAACTCCAAGATTGCACTGTAGTGGAAAAAAGTTAATTTCCTAACCTCAGTATAGTGAGGTTAGGAAATTATTTTTTTTCACTGTAGTGCAATCTTGGTGTTGGTATATTTAATTTACTGGGGGGGGGGTATGGGGAGGCAGAGGGGCCCGCAGAAATGTAGTAGAAAGTGTGCTTGTTAGTTAGGTGGTGTTATAGGTGGAGAAGATGTTATTTACATATGCACTGTAGTTTTCAATGTTATTAAGCACACTTTCAATGTTCTGAGTTTTCAGTGTTTTGGGACTTAGATGTTTTGGTCTCAACATTATGGAATTTCAGTGTTATGAAGTAGACCAGTCCCCTCTACACTCTTTCTTGGAAGGTGACATTTGTACACCTCCTACTGCCCCTTCTGCTAACAGAAGCAGTCCCCCCCTCAAAAAAAAAGAGGTAATAATAGAAAAGGTACAGGAAAATTAAAGTAGGGAAAAGATGCGACAGTAGCACTCTAATACTCACTTCATATGCTCTAAATAAAAACAGCAGAAGCATGAAACTGATTAGGGAACTACTGATGAAGAAAAATAAATTATAACACAGGCACCACTTAGAATAATTTCAACAGTTAGAGGGATGGAAACAGACCTTAAAAGACACAGACTTCATTGTTAAAGATTTTCAAAGAAAAAAAAACACAACCCTATGAAATTTAGGGAATAAATGCATACTATTACTGAACGCTATGACCAAAGTCTGGGAAACCTGGGTAAATTATTAAAAGTAGCAGTTACTCTTGAAATTTATGAAAAACTGGTTAAAGAAGCAGTTGTTTGTGAAAGGTCCAAATGCAAGAATATGAGGGAATGAGTATGAAAGGCTGAAAGAGAAAAGGAAAGCACTGTTAGAAGCAATCAGTAAGGTGCACCCCAATAAGACAGATTGGACAAAAATAACTGGTTGTAAGTGAAATAAAGGAGAATCTCCAAGAAATTACTCAGAGATTCAAATTAGTATTTGAAAGGTATTCTGGTCTTGCTGATCCCATAGGTGCAGCAGCAATCTCTGCTTTTGTGCAGGATTTGCAACCTCAGATTCAGGCTGCCCTGAAACAGATGCTCCTTAAATGGCAAGGAGAAACATCTCTGCAGTTACTGGGAGCTATTGTGTTTCACTTCATTAATATTCAGTGTTAAACTCTTAGCCGTGAGGGTTTCTCTGTATTTAAAAGTGAGTCACATATCTTTGAATTTATTATTTCTCAATACCAGAGTTGTTTGGCTTCTACTACATACATACAATCAACTGCATTACTAGATGAGTTAAGTACAAGCTTGCAGTGTTAAAGATTGTACTGCATTTCATTTTTCTGTCTATTCAATTGTTTCATTGAATATCGTGTCCGTCTCTCTCTGCAGTTATTTATTTTTCTATTTAATTTTTTCATACAATACTCTGGTCTCTCTGTCTCTGCAATTAGTTTTCCGCCCGCCCTGTTCTTGTTTTGGTATTAATCTTGGTGGCTTTGGAATTGCCCACCCCTCCTGTAAATTTGTGTTCGAACACTCCACCTAGGTCTATTTCATTTGCTCACTCAACCGAGTACACTGAGATCATATTTTGACTTCAGACACTCCTACCAGCCCCATCTGTTCAGCTCTATCCCAGCTCTATTCCAGTCTAGTGTCACTAGCTCACTCTACCTTATACAGACAGAGCATTTGTTAAGGGCAAGCCATTTAGACCCTTTATTTTGAATCATCATCTGTTTCTCCTTTCTCCCTTTCCACTTTCAAAATTTCTAAGCTTGTTTCCTGCCTTTCCTGTAACTAGTCTAGTCCAGATACAGATTTGCTGTAACCAAGATGGTTTTGTAAGCTTCTGAGCCCTGAAAGCCTTTCTGTGTTGGAAGGAAGTCTTGTAGCTTATCAGTGGGAGTGGTAATCACTAGGTAGCCTATCTACCACAAGAGTGGTTTCTGGCTCAAAAATTGTAGTTTATTGGCCGTTTGGGCAATTTTTCCATCTCTTTCAACTTTCTGGTGTAAAAACCCACGTTTGCGCTAGTTTCCCACCTTTCCTGTAAGTAGTCTAGTCCAGATACAAATTTGCTGCATCCAGGACTGTTTGTAAGCTTCTGAGCCCCACAAGCCTTTCTGTGTTGGAGGGAAGCATTCTAGCTTATCAGTGGAAGTGATAAGAACTAGGTAGTGCTAGCTTATCAGTGGAAGTGATAAGCACTAGGTAGCCTATCTACCACAAGATCCAGGTACAGATTCTTAATTTTAGCACTTGAATTTGCTTATGGAAAGTAGTTTTTTTATTCAGGCATGTCCAAGGGTCAGCTCCCAGTGTTCTCTCCTGTCTATCTGATGAATCTGGGCATCTTGGGGCAATGTAACAATTGCCTCATGTACACAGACAACCCTCTCCTCCTACCATCCAACACCACAACCTGTGAGAGATGCACTTATCTAGCCAAACTGGAGGTAAAGCTCTCTCCAACCAAGACAGAACTTGACAGTCAAGAGGAGAAGTTAAACACTTGCACCACACCACACTCATCGCATAGTTCCACTAAACCTTCACCACCAAAATCCACACACAAACACAAAAACATTTGCGGAGGCTCTCAATAATAATCTGCTCCCGCAACAGAGACCTCCAAAGCAGAAATGCAAGCAACCTCCACCCCCCAACACAACTCAAACAACAGAGAGCCCACAGGCTCAGTGTGCCACTCAACCACAGCCCATAAGGCAAAATAACGTACCCAACACACTAGTCATAGGTGACTATAGTCAGGCACACTGATGTTCCACTCACCAGGCTAAACAAGGAGAAGGTTACTGTTAGTCGCCTGTCGGGTGCCAGGATCCGCCAAATAACCCATGCACTCAGGTTATTCCACAACAAGTACAAATATGACTCTGTCATTGTCCATGATGGTGTGAATGACCTGAGACATACCTCCCTGGACTACATGAAAAGAGACATGGAAAGAGCTCTCCGGTCTTGTAGCCCAGGCAGCTATGACCCTAGCCCTGAGTAGAATCCTGCCATCGCCCAGAATGATACCACAGTACAAGGTCAAAATGATTGACTTCAACAATTGGGTAAGCTTGTGGTGTCATTCTAAGGGGATCCAGTATCTGTCTACCTGGGACGACATGGATGACAGATCACAATGCTTTGCCAGAGATGGCCTGCACCTGTCACCCTGGGATTCCGGATACGGGCTAAGGCTCTTGCTGCCCTATAGTGCCTTTTTTAGGCAAGGTTCAAATGACAAATTCACCACTGTAACAGGAACAGGCAAGCAAATACTGAGGGTAATGCTACTCAATGCTAGAAGTCTAAACCTCAAAATGCACTCCCTCGAGACACTCCTTAAAATGGAGAACATCGATATCTGTGCAGTGACTGAGACCTGGTTCAAAGCTCCAGACAGCACCCCTGCATTACCAGGCTATAACTCATACCACACTTTTTGGCCACCTAACCTGGACCGGAACACCAATGGCAGAGGTTTGTCCGTATTCATTAAGGAAGCCACACCTCCAGGCTAGTTGCTCAGCATAATGCATCCGAGGTTATCCAAGTGCAACTAACTCTGGGCAAAACTGCAATCCAAATTGTAGCTTGCTACAAATCCCCCACCATGCCCCAAGATTCCCATTCTTTTCTTGATTTACTGGAAAATATTAGGGTTCAACCAAACACCCTAATAATGGACAATTTCAACTACCCCACCATTAACTGGGAAAACTACTCATGTACCAACCCCCCCTCTCACCCCCTAAAGGGCCCATATCTATACAGGAAGAATGCAGAGTCCTTGTAATCACAACTATGCAGGTAAAAGCTGCACTCTCTAAAACCAAAAACACAGTATCCATGGGACTGGACAACATCCCAGGCTGCGTTTTACACGAACTTCAGAACGAACTGGCTCCCACCTAAGCACCATGTTCAATCATAGTCTCACATCAGGCTTTGTGCCCAGTGAATGATACACAGCAACATTTATCCCACTCCACAAACGGGGAGCCACCACTGATCCCAGGAACTATTGCCTATTAGCCTAACTAGTCTGCTCTGTAAGGCCATGGAATGTATCATCATGAAACTCAAACAAAGACATTGGTAACCTCCAAACTCTGGACCCCACCCAGTTCGGGTTTGTGAAAGGCACATCATGCCTCCTGAACCTGATTGACTTCTTTGAGGTAGTCACCAAAGCTGTAGACGAGGGTAAGGTGGTTCACACAGCCTATCTTGACCTTGCCAAGGCTTTCAACACCATCCCCCATTCTGGAATTATAGTTAAACTCACTAAACTAGGTATAAATCCCTACATCACAAGATGGGTTGCCAACTGGCTCACTGACGGAACCCATACTGTCAAAGTTGCAGACTCTAAATCTGACTTCAAACCACTGTTAAGTGGAGTACCACAGGGTTTAGTCCTGGGACCGTTCCTGTTTGATATCTACTTCTCTGAAGTACAGGCTAACACAGAAGGCCTTTGGCTAACGAAGTTTGCAGAGGACTGCAAACTAGGAGCCATAGTTCAGTCCCCAAATAATGTGGACATCCTACAAAAGGGCCTCACTGAGCCAGATGCCTGGTGTCAGAGCCATGGCCTCAAGCTCAATGCCAAAAAGTACATAGTCATCCCCTTTGGTAAAAACTCTGTACCCATGAACTACCACATAGGCGGCAGTCTACTTAACGTCGAATGTGTCATAAGAGACCTGGGGACCCAGGTGGACAGTAGTCGCTCCTTTGATAGTCATATCACCACAGTAGTCGGGAAATCCTTCTATGTGGCACAACTCATCACAAAAGGTTTCTCATCTAGGAAAAAGGAGGTCATTGTTCCCCTCTACTCGACACTCAGACCCATTATAGAGTACAACGCCCCTTTTGGGATATACCTCACAAGACATCTACAGCAGCTGGAAAGGCCACAGAAGTACCTCACAAAGAGGATTACGGGCCTCAAACAGATGCCCTACACTAACTGTCTCAAAAAACTCCACCTTTACTCCGTAGCATATCCCCTACTCCGAGGTGATCTCTGACTAACATATAAAGCTATGTCAAACCCAGAGCTATTGGACGTGCTACCCCAAAAGAAATCCCAATCCCTCTAGAGCTACATGCTCTAGGGTCCTAAACTTGTCACCACAATAAACAGGACATGCTGGAGGGATAAGTTCCTGTCCCCAGAGACTTTCCATACTCAGAAACAAGCTACCCATCTATGTCAAGCAAAGTTACTCATAAGTGGATGGGAAATAAGAAATACACCCCGGGGGGATCACTTCTGTGGCTCTGCTCGACAGGGGCACAGGAAAATAACTTTCTTGGGTGGCATAAGCCAGTGAACCTTGTTGGCTAGGCTTACTTAGGCCCTTGGGCTAATAGCTTAGTACCTACCTAGGAACCTATGAAATTTACTCAAGTATGCTGAACATTACACTGAGAATGAAGGGGGAAAAAAAAAAAAAAAAAAAAAGAGATAAATATACTTTAGTACAGATAAATCAAAAGGGATCTTTTGTTGAACTAACATGTTTGTCAGGCAGTTAGATTAGAGGATTAAGTTGCTGGTTCTTGTGGTCCAGTGGTGCAAGGTTGGATTCCCTCAATCTCCATTGCCCAAGTGTGAGACTCTGAGCAAGTCACTTAACCAGACGTCACTCCTGTTCCGAGTCTTAAAAAGAGTGATCAGCGCTCTGCCCCAGTAAACAAATACAAATGAAACAAGTGCAGGAAATAAGGAAGTCCCATTTTAATTGATACAGGAAGCCCCATTTTAACAGATACAGGCGCCACTAGGTCTGCAGTACTGTACTTAAATGAATTCATCCAGAGAAATACCTGTATCTAGAGAAGATGTTAGAGCAGTTGGTGTGACTAATGTTCCTATTGTTTGTTCTTATTGCCAGTAACTATGTCCTTACGTCCAACAGAAGAGAAACCTACATTCTTGTTAAGTACCACAGCTCCTGTAAATATAAGGGGAAGGGACCTAAACTTCAGACAGATGAGGAATTATTGCAACAGATATTTAAAAGTATAAGGGGCACAGAATTCTAATGAGGTAGGACAGTTAGAACCTACAGAATCAGTAAGAATTTGAGTAGATTCACATAAACCACATCATCCCCTGAAGCCAAAAGCAGAAGAGGAAATCAAATCCGTTCTTCAATCTCTGTTACAGCAGGGAATAAACATCACTATAAGACGATGATACAACACTACCACATTAATGATTAAAAAAGCCTGGCTGAGACATCTACAGGTGTGTGGAGGATCTGAGAGCTGTTAAGTCAATTATCCAGTTGCCCCTAATTCAACAGCTATCCTTAGCTGTATACCACCATGGGCTACTCATTTATCTGCTATAGATTTGAGCTCAGCTTTCTTTTCTACAGCATCAGACACACTGCAGCACTGCCAACAAGATACTAATTCCTTTGTTAATGTTAGCAGAGACAGGACATAAGGGGTCAAGAGAAAAATTCCAATTTTGGTCACCAAAGGTAAAATATCAGTCATGTAATTAACACAAGGAAATAAGAGTAATATTACATTCACGTGTCAAAGCAGTAACTAAAGCTCTAAGGTAGATCACCAAGAAACAGCTTACATCTTTATGAATGGCAGTGGATTGTAAGCAATGAAATTCAAATTATGAGAGCTAGAATAACCACTGACAAACCTGCGTATACAAAATGCAGCGTAACAGTTGCTGTGGGGAGAAAGTGAGGAAAATTCATTTACTCCATTAAAGCAAGCTTTAGCAAATGCTCCTGCTTTAGATGTAACAGATTACATTAAGCAATTTATGCTTTTCTGTGACTATAAAAAAGTGAATTTGCAGCAGGTGTGCTTAGACAAAAGCATGGGGAAAATCACATACCTTTGTCTTATTACAGTAGGACATTGTGGACACAGTGGCAAAAGGACTGTCAACCTGCCCGAGAGTAATTTCTGCAGCTGCCCTGATGGCAGAACATGCTGCTCCAATTGTCCCAGGACAAACTTACAAACCTCCATGCAGTGACTGCCATCTTACTAAAAGCAAAGATACAGCATTTTGCTCCTTCAAAGCTGACAAAACATAAGCTGCTGATTATTTCAGACCCAACTATTACAACTGTCTGATGTCCAATTTTGGACCTGCATCTCTGATAGCAGCAGAGGAGGGAGAAATACATGACAGCATTACAGTTACTAACCATTTGTTTTCTCCTAAGATAGACAGATAGAAGATAGGCTTATATTTTGGAATGCTGAATTAGAGCTCTTTGTGAATGGATCCTGTGGCAGAAAATGAAAAAGTACATCTAGTTGATGGAATTGTATACTGGAAGTGTTGTGATGAAGCCACAGTGGTGCAGCTGTAGCATTGTTGCCTCACAGAAAGAGGTTCTCCCGTTCGATTCTCTGCTGGAGTGCCTTTTGTGTGGAGTCTGCATGTCCTCCCGGCGGTTGAGTGGCGTTCGAAAGACATGTGTAGAATTGGCGTGCCTTCGTTGAAGGTTGGGCGTCAAGCTGGTACCTGTAAACAAAATCTACTGCCAATCATTAGCGGACCGGAGTTCCGCTGTGGCGACCCCTAACCGGGAAAAGCCAAAAGAAGAACAACTGAAAGTGTTGTGAGATAATACACAAAGTGAATTTCTTAGGCATAAAGTGCTGAACATTTAAACTGACAACAAATATGCATTTTGGGGTGGTGCATGAATTATGAAGACAGTGTGGGGGATTTTGATATCAGCAGGGACAGAAATTAAAAAAGGAAATCATGTTAAATTTTAATTAGATTCTCTTTTGCTGCCCAGATAGCTGTAGCAAAAGTGCAAGGACATTGGAAAATAAGTGACACACTGTCAGGGATTAATGATCTGACAGCAGCAAAGCAAGCTGTTGGGTTAGTCTTCCGATTTCTGTAATGGTGGTGTCTGAACCACTCTGTATCCCTGTATTTCATTTTGATATAGTAGTGACTCTGTAGGATGAGGCATCAGAAAACGCGAAAGAAAAATTTATGAAATCACGACATCTTGAAGGATGCATTGTGAACCTCAGGATATATTGCCATGGCTGGTAAAATCATATCATTTAGCCAACCAAATTAATTTACTGACATTTGTTTACCTGGAAAGTCTGATTCGGCACAGGTTCCCTTTTTCAGCAGAGTATCTGAGAGAAAAGCTCCAAGGTATGAAATTTAATGCAATCAATATTTACAATAACAAATTTTATAATGCAGTGAATACATAGCATAATAGTCAGTATAACAACATTTGTACTGATATTCACAAACATTAAGTTTACAAGCCTTGTATTGAGAACTTACAGATAGAAGAGTAGTGTATGAGACAGGAAGCACTAATTTAAGAAACAGGAGATAAGCAAGTTTGAGTGCAACAGAGAAGCAGCGATGGAATAGTAATTTGCTTCTGTTAATTAGAAGTACGTACTGTAGTTTAAGAAGTACAATAAAATGAAGTACTATAAGGGGATAAAGCAGGGTAAGTAATTACTGCTTTAAAATAAGGTATACGAAAGGTGATGAAGGCTATTAGAGAGCCATATCCTACATGAGGAGCACAGCCAAAGCCTGGAGGCAGACAGGAAGTCTTTTAGTAATGGTTTGAAAAGGTGAAGATAGACCTATCTGATATAGGAATTTTATTCCAAGTCCTAACTACACTACTGGAATAGAGGCTGACCCAAGCAGCCCTTTGTGGTTTGTAGATGGTAAGCAGTTTTTTTATTAGTTGACCAAAGGGGGCTCCTACTGGAGTAGGTGTCTAATAGCTGGGCAGGCAGATGAAGTATGGATAATATTATGAGTTAAGGTGAGCCAAGTATAAGATGTGTTAAGGAAGATAGACCCAGTGTTTTTTTTTGTGCTGAACAGTGGTGGGTAAAGTAAGGTTTGTTGAAAGAGAATCTAGCAACTTTGTTATAGCTCTGTTTCAATTTAGAACTAAGTGAAACCTGAAGGTTGGTCATGATGGGGGTTCCATATAATAGAAAAGGTAAGATATAAGTGGTAGCTTGGCAGAGTCAAGAGTATAAAAAATAATTTAACACATTTACTAAATTGCAACTGGTTTGTTCCATGTTCTCACACTCTGATTCCGCACTATGTACAGAATTATGAAATGCGTTGTCTTACAATGTGTCACTTTTTGTGAATTGTTAGCACATGGACTAAAAACAGGATGCATATACTGTGGCAAAAAATAAGAAAGCTTTATATCAAGGTTTGGGATACCTCATACTATTAATTCTGATAGGACCACACACTTCACCGCTGAGATTATGAAAAAATTATGTCAAGTTTTTAAGGTAAATTTCCAACTCCATTGCCCTCATCATCTGCAGTCATCTGATTTAGTTGAGCACATTAATAGAGCTATTAAGATTAAGCTGAGAAAAATGTGAAGAGACTGGTCTAATATGACCTGATACACTGCCTTTGTTTTTCATGAGTATAAGAGGGACTGTAAATGCTAAGAGAAAAGTCCAGTCCACATGCTTCACCTACCCAAAATGTGCAGTTTACATTAAAAGATGAAGCACTGTTAAACTGCTGTTCAAAACTTGCTTCTATTTTGCAAACTGAACCAAAGATCTTGTGAAGCCCTTCACCAAACCTTCAGCTCAACCCTGCCATAATCTGCTTCCTGAGGATTGGGTTTTTGTTCAAGTGTTCCAAAGCAAAATCTTGCATGGGGTTCTTCTTACAACCTATGCTGCTGTTTAGTGTGCTGGCCTAACAACTTGGATCCATGCTTCCCACTGCAAGACCACCTGCCTAGTATCCACGGAGATGGAGGATGATACTCCACCTGACCCTGATGACATCACTTGCGAGGGTCCAGGCTCCTTCACCAGCGGAGACAAAGGAAATCTTCTTTCTACAAGTACTGCATCAATATGCCACAAATTTTTACATCAGTGGTTGCTGGGTCTGTACATTTGTGTCCGAACACTCCAGAGAAGGCATTCCCATGATTCCAGTTCTACCACTTCAAATGGATATTGAAAGGACACTGGTTGAGAAAAACCTGACTTGGCATACATTTTAATCCTTTTTGAAAAAGGCATATCTTTTAATTAGGAATACCTACACCAGGAAATACCTGCTATGCAAGAAAAGAGACAGTTCGCAAAGTGACTCAACATCAACATGTTTTAAATGAACTCGTACTGAAGTCAGATAGCAGAGGACAAGGACAAAGTATGCTAACTAATCATAATAATGTTTGTAAGCTCATGCCCATCTCTGGCTTTCCACAAACTGGGCCAGATGCTGCTATATAGGCTACATTACCCCAGCCCTCCAACATCTTTGCTCTCAACCAACTGGCGTCTGACCTATCCTCCCAACCCCAACACGGTGGTGTTACAAGCTTGTCCAGGTCCCTGCCTCTTAAATCAGGCTTCTAATAAACCTACAAAAGCTGAAGGTCTCTCGCACCCTTTAGGTGTGCTGCTTCACCAGAAGACATCATCTCTAGCAAAAGTGCAGTCCCTGAACAATGTCCCTGCCTCTTAAATCAGGCTTCTAATAAACCTGCAAAAGCTGAAGGTCTCACACACCCTTTAGGTGTGCTGCTTTCACCAGAAGACATCTCCAGCAAAAGTGCAGTCCCTGAACAATGTATGTCATATAACAAGCATAAGTTATCCTGTCCTGTTTTTGACTTCTGTGAGCCTTGTTAAACTACTACTCCTGATCAGCATCAACATCATCACTGTGTCCCCCCCCCCTACCTGGGTTCTCCCTGGTCATTAAAACCCATCTCCTTCCCTCTAACCCTCATACCTCAGCCTTTAAATAGCTCTACTGTAGCCATCTAGTCTTCCTCTTGGCTACCCCCTCCCTTGTTCACCCATCTTCATTAATAACTGACCCTCAAACCTCCACTGCTCCCTAGCCATAGCTTGAATCACCCTTCCCTCACTCACACAGCTCTCAACTAGACCCTCCCGTTCCTACCAGTGTCTCTATAGCCACCTCTGTAGCTTAACTCCTAGCTTGATCTCTTAATATCCCTCCCATAGATTTGTGATAAAAAAACTCAAGCTGACCATTAATGTAAGCGTAACCCAGTAAACACTATAGCCTAGATCTCTCTTCTATTGCATTCCCCTACTATTCCCACTGATTGCTTTCCTTGACTACTGCTGCTGATTCCTTAGACTGTGCTGCCTCACTCAGTTCGCTATGTTCACTCCGCTCTACTACCCTACCCCCATTCCCAGCCACCCCATAACAATTACACTTAGTTACTGGCCACACCCTCCACAAAATACTAGTCACGCCCACAGAACCATCTTCCATATACAACTCACCACACTCCAATCAGTCTACCCTTTACCTACTCTCTACCACAACTGCTATATATACTACTCCTACCCTCCTATACTCGCTACACCCACTTATACCCCTCTTTACATAAACTATAACCATGCAAACTCCACAGCACACCCAGCCTCCAAAACTTGCAATATACCTACTAACCTCCATCTCTCTACTTCTGCTCCCTAGCCTAACCTCTTACCACACTGAGCTTTATATGAGAAGCACAACTCAGTGTCAAACAGATTCCACAACCACTTCCATCAAACTAATACACTTCCCTATATCACCATCAGATCTCTCCTCCTCACAACCTCCTTTATACTCTTACAACAAACCTATTTATAAAACTAACCCCCAGTCCTCCCACAAAATAACAAGAATACTACACAAACTTAATAGATTCTGCCTTCACCTTCTCCAAAATCTCACCTGCTGTGGAGATATACACTCTAATTCAGGTCCCAACTTATCACGCATAACAAACGTAAATCACACAGAAGCTATATTCAAAAGGCCTACCTCTTCTCTTCTACTGTTAAACTTAAATTCAAGTATACTCAACAAAATACCAAACATACATGCCCTCCTAGCCTTATATAAACCAGATATAGCGGTGTTGACAGAAACTTGGCTTAAGCCACAACACCACAGCAATGAGATCACTCCACCTGGATATAATATCCTACCTAATGATAGAATAGGGAAAAAAGGTGGAGGCGTAGCCATACTCTTCCAAAATCATCTCACTATGGAACAATTTGAATGTAAAACCCATGAAACAAAAGATATTGAAGTAATATTTGCTAAACTAAATTACAGAAAAGATACAATTATTGCAGGCGGCTACATTCCACCAGGCAATAACATCGCTACACTGGAAAACCTGCTATTCTGGATGTCTACCTCCCTCCCACAGGAAACCATACTACTCGGAGCTTTAATATAGACTGGGCTGAATGCTCTAGTTACAACCCCTCCTCCCATTATCAACCTACATGGCTTTACCCAAATTATTTCTCACCCCACAAGAATTGATAGGACATCCCAATGACAATCCATCTTAGACTGGATACTGGTATCAAAACCCAATTTCATACAACAAGCAGGCTGTCTCCCAGAAAGTCTAAATGACCACCATATAACCTACCTAAACAGGAATATATCACATCTTACCACTCCCCCCACTCAAAGCAATACGGAACAAAAAGAACTTCATAGCTAATAACTTACTTAATGCTCTAAAGTTCATTAACTGGACTCTCCTTACTCACCTTCCTCTAGACAAAGCTGTGCAATACTTTAACACAGCCTTTCTCAAAGCCCTAAATGAACATGCACCACCCAGAAGCATTAGAGTCAAAGCTAAATATGCACCCTGGCTAACAAAAAAAGACAAAAACAATAATGAAAACTAGGGACAGAGCCTGGATTAAATTTCATAAACACTAAACCTCTTCCCTGAAACAACAATACCTAGAAGTCCGCAACAAAGCCAAAAACACATTATGCTAGACAAAGCCAATTACTATAAAACCAGGCAAGACAAATTTGCTAATAACCCTCAGAAATTCTGGGCCACAATAAATAGTTTACTGTACCTTGGAAAAGCAACCACTCCTACCCCCGAACTGCCAAACAATCACAACAACATCCCAACACATTTCAATAGATACTTTACTGAAACAATTCAAACTCTAGCCAATACCCAAAATAGCACCAGCAACCCCATACCAAATCCCACCCCCTCCCACACCATAGAACTAATAAACTCCCCTACCTTTTCCCTACACCGTGTCCACTAAGACTATTACCAAACTCCTGAAAAAACTTAAGCCAACCACACTAGCTGCAGACAACTCCCTGCTGACTTCCTTCAGACAACAGCTGATGCCATAGCTTACCCCATATCCATCCTCATAAATAGGTCCATAACAGAATCCACTGTACCCACTTTGTGGAAAGTATCACACAATTCCACTCCAGAAGGGAGGCAAATCCCGAGAGCTGACCAACTACTGGCCAATAGCAATTCTCTCACCTTTATCAAAAATACTGGAAAGAATAGTTCACGCTCAACTAATGCAATCTCTCTTAACAAATAACCTGCTATCCCATTCTCAGCACAGCTTTAGACCCTCCCACAGCATCACCACCGCACTACTATCCTTTACCAACTTAGTCAATCACTACAGAAACAAGGGACTATTCATGTCCGCCACTTTTCTAGACTTATCTAAAGCCTTCAATATGGTTAACCATAGCAGGCTCCTGGAAATACTAGCTACCCTTAATATCCACTCTTCCACTATATCATGGTTTAGTAACTACCTATCAGGTCGACAACAAGCAGTGCTATGGCAAAACCAATTGTCCTCTCTCGTACCAGTCTCAATTGGTGTCCCTCAAGGATCCATTATTGGTCCTCTACTGTTCTCCCTATTCACAAACCAGATAGCAACATCTTCACTCTCTGCCAAAGTAGTACAACATGCAGATGACACCACTGTTATATGTGCCGCCCCTAATATGAATGAACTACAAACCATAACTCAACAAAACTTCACCCTCAGCAGAAACATGGTTTGCCAGCATAAAACTCCTTCTTAATCCCAAAAAAACAACCTATTCATATTTGGCCCTGGTAGACCACCTCAGCAATGCAATGATCTAACTACAGTCTCTAAAGATAACATCACAGTCACTCCAACTACACACACAAAACTGCTAGAGGTAATTATCGACAACAACCTCAGATTTGACCTTCACATAGCCCAATCAATCAATCAAGAAAGCAAACAAGAAACTGGGTCTCCTTTATAGAAGCAAAGCAAACAACTCATGACCAAGGAGACCAAATCCACAATTGCAAGGACTCATCTCTTATCCGTCCTACTGTATTGCCACCTCTGTAATGACAAATCTTCGCCACTCCAAACTTACCAAAATGGAATCTTGTTGCAACAAGATTGCCAAGTTTGCTACTGAGACCTCTCATAGATCCCATCACTGTCTTGCCCTAAAGCAACTCAACTGGCTTGAGCTGCCCCAACAACTGATACTTTAGCAACTCTATACAACATACAAGCTGTACTACCTGCCTGAAAAAATTCCATCACTACAGCAACTAATTCAACCCTACACAACCACCAGAACCTTAAGATCCAGTACCAACACCTTTTAAATGTCATCAAACATAAAAATGATGCAGGTAAGTCTCTCTTTGCCTGCACCATGGCCAAAGTTTGGAATCAACTCCCAAATCACATCACTGCTACAAGCTCTCCCCTCCAATTTAAAAACCTCCTCAAAAGACACTTTACAAACGACCGTCTCTGTTCCTGCGTCTCCCCAGGTTAAACCAACCCACTGCACTGTTGCTAAATGCGGGAATGCATCTCTTGATAATCGCATATTACTACCTCTAGTTATGCAAGTTTGACCTGCTTACCTCAAGCACACAAACTTTTCTTCATGTACTTCTACTAAAACCTTTTGTTCCTTTTCTCTCATATACCATGTGACTTCTAATCCATCAATCTACTAGATACACAACATACATTCACCGCTGCTACATAAAACTCTTGGACTGCTTTTCCCAATATTGTACTACTACTGCAGATTTACGTACTTCCAGTAATTGTAAAATTCTGCAAACAATATACTGAAATGACTCTGAAACAAACTTATATATAGTCCTAATAGCAAGAAGTTAATATTTGACATTGTACTGCTTATTAACCAAATACCAAAAATGTAAAACTCTGCCTACCACATGCTGAAATGAACTACCAAAATGTATAGCTCTGCCTACCTCATGCTGAAACGAGTCTATAATATACCTGTATATTGTACTGTTAAAATGAAGTTAATACTTGACTAATGCATACTGGATTGTATTGTATTACCATTACATGCTGACTGTATTAGATGTAATGAAATCCTAACCTGTACTGTATCTGGAGCTTTTCTCCCAGAGTCTGCGCTGAGAAAAGACCTGCGTCCAGTCGGACTTTCCCAGTTAACTAAAGTAAAATAAATAAATAATAAATAAATAATTCAGTTGAATAGGTACTGACTTTCTTCCTCCCTCATTATGGTATCTGTAGAAGTATAGCTGAACTGAATGCTTATCGCAGGTATTAACTGAACTGACTAATAAAACTGCTCAACATTTTCTTAGGGCTAACAAATGATGTTGCAAAACAGACTGTTCATTAATATAATATGAACTTCAAAAGGGAGGCATCTGCAGGCTCTTAGATAAGCACTGCTGCTCTTATACTCCTCATTTCCGTAATGAACAAGAATAATTACATAATTACATGGAGGAGCATGCTAAAAATCTAAACAGAACTGAAACAAAGTGGACATTATTTGATTGGTAATAAAATGTGTTTGGAAATGCAGAAACTAGAATTTTTCAGAGCTTGACTGTTATAGTAATTGCAATTTGTCTTAAGAGTTTTAGTACTCTCTCTAAAAATGTATTACTGAACTGTTTTAATAAAACCAATAGCAAGAACAATGATTTCTCCAAAACAAAGACACAGATGTACAGTAATGGGAAAAGTGAAACAAAGTACATGTAACTTCTGTTTGATATTTTGTAATTCTGACTGCTTAGAGATGTACTGAAGTATACTCTTAACTGCAGCCTAGAGATTAAATTATTTTCCTGTTATTGTAACAGCTAGCAAAGTAGCTGCCATATGTTTTATCTGTCTAAAAGCAAATTCTATAGATGTGTTACTAAATCAAACTAAGGGAGTAGACAGCTATTTGAAGTATCAAAGATGTCAGCAGGGCCTATTCCATAACTTACTCTAAAGAACTTTTTCAAGTACAAAAGTTAATTGTATGCAGAGACCAACATGTTAACAGGAAGCAACAGTTTATTTATCATAATGGCTGCATACTTGCACTTTTAACGTGAACATGAGTGGTTGTTATATCCTGATATGTTAAAATGTTTCACCATGTGTGCCCCATGTTACACTTGTCTTTTAAGGTTTAAAAAGTTTATCTTTGTTTTAATTTTTATGCTATCATGTTAGAAAATTCTTGATCCCCCTAATGAGTTGTGATTTGGAATACATATATTTGTACAGCCAGATATTCTGTTTGTCTTTGCAATATTATTTACCTCAACACTCACTTTAACTTCTGAAAATATTTCTATCTTCTATAATAACTGTCAAATAACATCCACTACCCATTCCTTAAATTGCCCTCAACTTAACAGGTAGGTGGGAATGCACTAGTGTCTCATTTTTTAGTAAATTACTCCATGTTTTACCTTGTTTTCTATTTACACATGATCTGAAGTAGTTAGTGGATGCATGTTAAAGCTTTCAATTAAATGATCATCTTACTGTGAAATACAATTTTCATCTAGTCTAGGCCAGCTACTGTACCATGGGGAATATGTAAATTCTGTCCAAGTTCCTACTACTGAAGCCACATTTTCCATACTAAAGATTTTCATAAATTCTTTCAAAACTCTACCTTATTTTGTTATATTTTCCCTTTTAGGCACCCCCCACGATACATCCTGACTCATGCAAATCAAGTTCCAATTCCCACCTGTAAGTAATATTTTCTGCAGGAAGCCGATTATTTCTCCCAACATTTTCTTAAGCTCCGAAATAGCAGTGTTGGTGGAATATAACTACATGCCAGTATAATCTTTCTCCCTTGCCAGTACCCCCTTAATACCAAAAATCTACAACTGCCTTTTTCCCTCTATACAATTGGAACCCTTCCACCAGTTAGCATAATTATTCCTTTTTTCCTTTGTCCCTGATATTTTGCTGAATATCCATCCAGAAATCCCTATTTGTCAAATTTACATGGTCATTTCTTTCCAAAAGTGTCTTCTGTACCATTGCTAACTATACTTTGCATTTCTTAATATAATCCACTATTCTTTCATTTTTGCCTATACCCGTAGGGTTATTAACATCACAAGATAATATGGATAGTGTAGCCATTATGATAAAAATATTGTTTCACCCTATTACACATTTTATGATGTGTTTTTACAACTTTCTTGTTACATGCACACAGTACTATCTGGCAGGCTGATTTTTTATAAAGTTGCTGCTTCTCATCTCCATTTGAACCTGTGTGACATTTTTCAAGAATTTTTGTTTTAATGAAAACCCTCAAACAAAAAACTACATACATTTTCAGAATAACCCTATCCCTTCTTAAGTTAGAACAAATGTACATAAATATGTACATCTTCAAAAAAATGAAATTTTAACCCTCCAGATAGGAACAATTGCCGTAAATCAACAGCTACACTCACAGGCATAACCTAACTTAAAATTAAGGTTGTCCATACTAAAGCACATGCTACACCCTGTGTTCCCATATCTACTGTCTGCTGTCTGTTCTTTCCTCATATCTATTCCCCTTCCCAGATGGGAAAAATGGCTTGCACGCTTTCAGACTATTTAAAATTTAGCTATAAGAAAAAGTGCAATGACTCTTTTTAAATAAAACTCTGTACAATGTTATATTAAATACACTGAAGTATTAAGGTTGCTAGATTATATAAGGGGGCCTTCATTGTGTCACTACTAGACAGAGGCACAGTATTCTAAATTTATTCTGTACATTTTTGTACCATTTCATGGGGTGGCAAAAGCCACATCACTATGGCTAGGCTTACAAATGCCCCAGGGCAGATAGCCTAGTACTATACTATGAAACTAGAGTGGGTGCGCTCGCTTATTCATTTCCCATAATTTCAAACTATTTTTTATGGAATGGCTTGCCACTGTACCTTTAAATTTTGCATTTTCCTCAGCAAAGAATGCTCAGAACTCAAGATTAATTGCTTGTACATGCAGACAGCTTGTCTCCATGTAATAGTAGTCATCAATGAATCTTTGAAAATTTCAGTCAGAACAGAATGCACACCTTGCCTTCAGATGCAGACTTCCTGACTCCCAATGAACATTTGCTAATGGGAAAAAAAACAAGCCAATATCTTTGCAGATACAAGAAACTTGGCATTTTTCATAACTTTGATCATTCTGTCTTACTTTTAAAGCCTACTAATTTTCAAAAAGCACTTGTTTATACCTTAAGTCAAGGGCATTAATCTATACATTCTTTCTTGTAAAAATAAAATATCTTAATTTTACAATATAATATAATCAGCGGACTTTTGCACCCCACCACCACTCTAGCAGCCCAAGATCATAGCTTATTAATGATAAACTTGCTTTTGTCCAGCCTTTCTTCTTGAGTTATACTGTAAAGACCATATTCCTTACAACTAAAAAAGTACTTGATTACTTTAATATCTTCCACACACAACAGTCACTGAAAAGACACCCCCCCCAGTTTAAAATACCCCTGACTACACAAAACTTATTTACTATATATAACATACAGGTTATCAGTATATGTATAAAACATTTCATGATATAAGAGCAACTGTTTTACTTACAATTACTTTATCCCCTTTTTAGTGTCCTACTAAAACAAAAGTTATGTCCTTACTACAATGATGCATCTGTGAACTGTTTTCTTCCTTCCTCAACCAATGGGCCTTGGATCCAACATCGGACAATTTTCAGACTTCAGATCCATAGCTCAAGCTCCTCCCCTTAACCAGAATCCCCTCCAAACCCTGATTTACTTCAGATTGAGTTTGCCCCTTTATAGTCTTAGAAGTCCAAAGAAATGAGTACCATGGTATTCATACATAGAAAAAACAGACAGGTGTCAAGGTAGTAATAGGTCTGGAGCTAAAATGCGGGAAAGACAGTAGAGAATTATCCCTCATGTCACACTAGTGAGCCACATATGAATTTTCCATAAACAGAAGGGGGACTGGAGGGAGAGAAGTTGAGAAAGGATGAAAGAAGACAACACAGATGCATCGTTATGGTGAGTATTTAAGTTTTGTATCTGACTTTTTTTGTCGGTTCTTCAATCGATGGGATAGAGTCTGCAGCTGCTGAACCCCCAAGATGGTCTTCATGGAAGGATATTCAGGAGGACAGCAGAACCAAACACTGCCCCATCCCCTGAAAAACTATCCAACTCATAATAAGCACTAAAGGTATGACCATTAGACTTGCAGCCACAGAAATGTCATCTGTTGTTCTCATTAACAGCACTGAAGTAGAAACTGACCTCACGGAATGAGCCACTGGAGGTCTTGGTAAGGTCAACCCCTGTCCCTAAACATGAGAAACACAATGTGAGCCATCTAGCTAAGGTTACTTTGGAGACAGAGTGACTCAACTTTGCCTTTGACATGGAAATGAACTGGGACAGATTTTCTATAAACTTTAGTTCCATGGAGGTAGAATCTGAGCTGTCTATGGACATATAATAGAAGAAGCAGGCATTTCCCTTTGTTAAAGAATTTCAGAAGGAAGACAGGCAAATTAGTGGACAGATTAATTACATTCTCTGAGGTTACCTTCAGTAAAAATTATGGGTTGGTTTGATGAGAAATTCTGTCCTTATGAAAAATTAGGTACGGTGGTTGACGAGATAGAGCCTGGAATTCAGAGACTCACCTGACTGACATAATATAAACTAGTAAAACAGTTTTCCAAGATAAATAATTTAAATCCACTTTAGCCACTGTTCAAAGGGTGACTGTATCAAGGCCTGTAAAAGCACTGTAAGGTCCAAAGGAAAAGTAATATGGGGTCTAAGCGGGAGGGTACCTTTAAGCAAAAAAACTTGCTGTATTTGGAGTTGTTGGGGGAGGCAAAAAGATCACAGCAGGATCACTGATGGATTAAGAGATCACCCTTGAGGCAATATAATAGATTTGCTCATTCTTTCCACTAATAGGCCAGACTTCCACAAAATGTGCTTTTCTATTAGAAAGTGACTGGAAGAGATTGCTCACTGCCATTCTCACATTGCTTCTTGCCACAAGGGATAGGAGAACGTCCCCCCGTCTGTTGATGTACCATACTAAAGACATGCCTGTCTGTCTGTACTACAATCATCCCCAGAGGAAGAACATCCTGGAAGGCCTGGAACACTAGGAGGGCTGTTCTCATCTCAAACACTGATGTGCACAAAGGCCTCTGTGGAAGACCATGTGTCTGTCTTTCCCAATTAATATCCCCCACCCTAGCTGGGAAGTGTCCAATGTCACCATGGCCTTGGGCAAGGGTGGAACAAAGGGGTGGCTGTGAGAACTTTCCAGGACACGGATCCAGGGCAACACATGTTCTTTGCAAATTTTGATGATTCCAATGGGAAAATTTATGGGTTGTCATCTTACTGACTAAGGTTGGCAGTCTGGACTGAGGTAGTCTTGCTTATCTGAGAAACTGTATCCAGGTGAGCACCTATGAACTCCAGGACTTGAGTGGGGAAAAAAGGTGCGATTTTCTGAAAATTGACTGCGATGTCTAGGTCAAGGCATAGACTGAGCAAATAGTCCCTGTCATAAGTCAAAAAGTGCTTGGTAGGAATTGTGAGGAGCCAGTTGTCGAGGTATGGAAACACAGAGAATGCCAGCAATCTCAGGTGAGCTGCAGCCACTATCATACATTTGGGGAACACCCAAGCAGCTGCACTGAGATCAAAGTTCAGAGCCCTGAACTGGAAGTGACTGGCCCCCCAGCCAGAAGCAAAGAAACCTCCTGGATCATTTTGATGCGATAGTATGCATTCTGTAGATGTAGTGATCACATCTAATCACCCTTCTTCAGTAACAGAATTATGGACTGAACCACAACCATTCAGGAGCATTTTACAGATTTAGATGGCTTAGGCCTAAAATTGGTCTAAGGTCCTCATTTTTATTTGATACCAAGAAGAGTCTCGAACAAATTCTGAACCCATGCTGGTCTGGTGAGACCTTTGGCTAGCAGCTTCTTGACTTCTAAGTCTGCATCTTTCCTTTGGCAGGGTGGCACATCTGGAATATTCTTTGATCTTAATGAGAGCGGGATGGGAAAGGGGAATGTAATAGCCTCTGGTTATTATTACAGGCTGCACTCAGACATCTTTGGTAATGGATGTCCAGGCTTCCAGGTGCAGAGATATGTGGTCCCCACCTGCCTCCAGAGGGCAACAGTTAGGTAATCCTTCAGAAGCACTGAAAAGGTTTCTAAAGTAAATGGACCTCTGAAGCCTTGATTTTGCAGGCTTCCTCTGCCATGTGGGTGATATCTCCCATTTGAATTCCCCCTTCAACTGTGAGGAGATCTATCTCTACAGGGTCCTGGGAAAAGCTTTCTGACTTTCAGAACCTCTTTTTTCCTAGCACATTTTCTGGTTTCTAGAAAAGGTCACCTGAGGGGTTGAAAAAATGCATTACTATGCAGACATGGTTTCCCATCCTGTTCTTTCCAGAAAAGTCTCTCTAACTTTGGGCTCAATTCGCTCAATCAAGGAAGCATTGATGGACATCTTGAAAGGCTCCACAATATATCATAATTGCATCCAGGCATGCCTCTAAACTACAATGCCTGAACCTTCAGTTCTATAAACATCCTCTGTAGTGCTGGAGATCAAATGCAATTCAAGGGAACTGAAGGGTGGCCAGCTGGAAAGTCCAGGTTTTCTTGTCTGCCGCAGAGATGGACTCCAAAAGTGACTTGGAAAATTCCTTGGTTAAGTCCCTTGGGAACAAAAGTTATGTACTCACCCATAAGGATGCATCTCTGTTGTCCACTTCCATTCTTCCTCAACTGATGGTCTCAGATTTGACATCAGATCTGACTCAGCTGCTTTTACAAGACTCTCAGATCCAGCTCTCGAGCTCCTCCCTTTACCCATAATGCTTCACTTTCCTGGTTTATCTCAGATCAGGTTTGCTACCCAAACAGTGACATGCACCTGACACTACAGCAAAAGAATAAAAGACATACAGAAAAGCTGGAGCTCAAAGAGGGGAACAGGTGAGTTCCCAAAAATGACATCCCTTAGGCCTCACTAGGATAGAAGAAAGAGGGCTGGAGGGTGGGGATTTGAAGAATAAAAATGGACAATACAGATGCACTGTTATGGTGAGTACTTAATTTCTGTATCCGATGTCTCAAATGATAAGACAGAGTGTCCCTAAGCTAGATGAACTTTGGTTGGTCCTCAAATGATATCCCAGACTACAGCAAAACCAAATACTTCCCTATTTCTGGATAGTACATCTAACTTGTAATTAACAATATGGGTATGAGCACTAGTCCAATTGGCAAATGCACAAATATCTATGGAAGCTTTTTTTTTTTTTTAAACAAAAAACATTTTTAGTAAATCATGTATGACACAGGCAATCATACATTTATATCAATGAAAACAAATCATACTGACATAATTATACATCACTTGTACTCTATCCAGTCATTGTCAAACATTGCACAGCTCATTCAAAATCTGCCTTATTTTAACCCTCATTCCTCCTCTGCATGTATTGTTACCATAATTCACATTTTTTTCTATGTAATTTACTCCTACCCTTTTCTAAAGGTCCTAATTCCACTTGTTTTACATCTCCATTTCTATACTCTCTACTTCTAGTACAACTGGCTTAAACTCTGATTTCCATTTTCTACTAACTGCTGTTTTGGCAGCCACCGTAATTAGACTTAGCATGGCCTTACTATGTCTAGGCAATTCTGATTCTGTATCGCAACTCAAAAAAATAATTTCCTTAGTTAACACCAATTTGCTCACACAGTATCTCTGCCAGAGTAGTCTGCCAAAAATCTGTAAAGTCTGCCAACTCATTACAGTCCTAGAAAATAGGTCCTATCCCTAACTCTCAGCTATCCATATAATTCCCTCAAACTTCTGGCACCTCAAGTATTTCACCTTGGGTACTAGTTCTCTCAAAGCTTCAATCCAGATCTTTAGCCCCAGTTCCACAGCTCCTGGTATCAGTGGTCAACTGCTCCACCTAATTCCCTAGCCAGACTAGTCCAAATCCCACTGGTTATAGTATTCTGATTAAGCCATGGATCAGCACCTTCCTACAAATCCCATAGTCAATCTGATTGAGATGTGTATACTGAGGCAATGGATTGGCAAGGTGCAACTTCAGAGTTAATACAGTTAGAGATCAGAGGTGTCAAGGAAGAACTCCCATAGGTACGGAGGGAATGCATGCCCTATTGCATAAAACATGTACATTACCAGTCATCTCTTTTTAAGGCACTAGGATGGCCTACTAGATGGTGGAAGGATCGTCCATGGTACATAGCACTAAATGTAAAATAATTATGAACATTTGAACAAACGTGTAAATCATTAATTTGGGTCATTATTGATGTGAGGCTTCAATGATGCTTTCTGTATTCTCCAACAAGTACTGATTTTGTTGGTTTACTAAGTACTACAGGTCTATTTTAGACTGAAATGCTGCTGATAAAGCAGTTTAAAGATCTGACAACATTTATCATAGGAGATTACTAGGCTACTGTACCTAGGGCCTTTACAAGTCTAGCCATGTTATACCCTTGTTCCTTTATAGACCAAGAGATATAGTCTATATTAGCATGCTAATATTTGATCAGCACAGACTGCCCCTATCCAAGAGGGACACAGGCAAAACCCCAGAAGCTAAATTTACGGTTTCCCATCGAGTTGTCCAGGTTCCACTTAAATATGGTCATTGAGGAACTCTGTTTTATGTGAATTGGGAGTTTGTTCCAGAATTTAATAACTCAGCAACACTACCTTAAAATACAGAGTCGGGTAGGTTACAGCAGAACTACCTTATTATATGTTTAACTGTTGACCAAACACTACGCTAATCTCTGTCATTTGAACAAATGAGAAAATAAGCAAATCTGCATCACATTTACCTATCCAGAGCAAGTATTCTGAAAAGGCTTAATAACAAATTACTATAATAAACGTTTTTCTACCTAACAATTTAAAAGCAGAGTTCCAAGTACCACCTTTGTAACGTGGAGTCATACTCTTCTTAAATCTTAACACAGAAGAGAGCTTAAATCCCAAGTCAGGCACCTTACATCCTTAGCAAAATTTAAGTTGAGTAAACTTTACTTGCTAGATACATATATTCACTCAATATAAGCAGTTCAATGACTACAAGTAAAACTTATCTTGTGATTTCTCTTAAAAACAACAGAACACTGAGCACTGGAAATTAGGGACAACATAAATGATGCACATTAGGAAATGGGGTCAATCTAAACATAAGAGTTACTCAATTAATGCAAAGAATATTTTTCTGCACACCCCATAATTTTATGGTTTAACTAAGCAAATGTAATTGCCATGTTCTGGAAGATGATCTTCCTCTGTGCTAATTACATGCACAGGTTTTATACATTCCTAGGATTTTATGTTCTCCAGGCCCATCTGTTCTCTCATTTAATGTGTTCTTCATTCTATCACCCACAGGTTCACAAACCTCAGAAATGGTCTCTACATTGGAGTAAGGATGCTGGGCGGCCACGGTGGTGCAGTGGTTAGCATTGTCGCCTCATAGCAAGAGGTTCACCGGTTTGATCCTCGGCTGGGGTGCCTTCTGTGCGGAGTCTGCATGTACTCCCTGTTGTTGCGTGGGTTTCCTCCGGGTGCACCGGTTTCCTCCCACATCCCAAAGACATACTGCAGGTGGATTGGACACTCTAAATTGGCCTTAGGTGTGAGTGTGTGTGTGCCTTCTGTGGAAGGTTGGGTGCCGGGCTGGCAGCTCGACACTGTAAAACTCCACTGCCAATCATGAGCTGACAGGTGATCCGCTGTGGAGACCCCCTAACCGGGAAAAGCCGAAAGAAGAAGAAGAAGAAGATTGGAGTAAGGATACTCAATTGTAAATTTCATTGGAATGCATGACAGGACAGAGGATCAGTGTACACATACTAATAGTGATTACAGTTAACTTACAGATAAAAAGGTATGGCTTGGTTCTTGTAGACAGGTTTTGAATGGGACCTTCCCCCCAATAATTGAGTATGGTCATTTTGTTTGAAGTGACCTGTTTATGTAGCTGGTTATAGGACAGTTTAAAACATGACTACAGTATAAAAGCCACATTTATATCTGCAGCAGATTAAGGGAGGGGGGATCTAAGCAGTTGTTTATGTGAAGAAACATTTTTTAAAATTTTATTTAAATTTCAGCTAGCAATTTCCATGCTATACCACCTCTCCAGAGATCACAAAAATCCAAATCCAAATTTTATGAAAATATAAAGATGTAAGACTATGTACGAAAAGGTCAAAATTGACTATTATACAAACTTCTGTTAGGATTCTGAGCTTTTAGTCTTCATGTTTACTCAAAATGCACAAAGCTCTCTACAGCTAAGCATTTGTGCATTTAAAATTAGTCTTCAGCTTCTCTTTTTTTTTTTTTTCTAAATAAACTTATGCACTGACCTTAACTCTGCATCTGTGTTGTCTGTTTTTGTCCTTCCTCAAATGATGCGTCTTGAATACAACATCGGATCCATCCCCAGTCACTTCATCAGACTTTAGGCTCCATAGGTCAAGCTCCACCCCTGCCCATAATCCCCTTCTCCCCAGTTACCTCAGACTGAATCTGCCCTCTATATTCAGCTAACCAGACTATAACTATTACCATCCTCTGAAAGAGAAGTAAAACTACAGTCCAGAGATTTAGCATGAGACAAAGCAGCAACAGCAGCACTGGAGCTCACTTAGCAAGACTGACAGGGAGAACCCCTCAAGACATACTAGGAGACTATGAACTAAAAGTGGGGTTGGAGGGTGGAGGGACAGAAACAGACAACAGAGATACAAGAATTATGGTGAGTACATAACTTCAATATCTGATGTATTTTTCCTTATGTTCATCAACTGATGTGGCAGAGCCAGCAAGAGTAACCCTGAGCAGTCTTCAAGGAAGGATATTTTGTAGTACCACAAAGCCAAATGCTGTCCTACTAATATTTATAACGTCTGATTTGTAATGACTTACAAAGGTGTGAACACTGGACAATGTAGCAGCTGCACAAATGTCATGTTTAGAAACTCTGGACCCAAAAGTGGATGATGTGGCCATAGATCTGGTGGAATGTGCCTTAGGTAGTTTGGGTAATGATAATCATTTAGTCCTACATGCAAAAAACAATGCAGTGAGTCATCTAGCCAAGGTTACTTTTGATACTGCTTTGCCCAAATTAGCCTTGGAAAAGGAAAAGTACAGTACTACTTTTCTTAAATCTTTAACTCAGTGCATAAAGAATCTAAGATGCCTATGAACATCCAACAAATGGTGCATGGTTTTCCCTTGTTAGAAAAATTTGGGAAGAAGACTGGTAGGTTAAATGACATGAAAAATTTGTCTCTCATACCACCTTATACGGGAAGGAAGAGTTAGTCCAAAGGGATACTCAATCCTTGTGAAAAATCATGTAAGGTGGCTGAGAAGAACATGCCTGGAGCTCAGAAACCTGTCCCACTGATGTAATGGCAACCAGGAAAATAGTTTTCCCTGAAAAAAACATTAGCATATAGGATAATTATTCCATCCCATGGAGGAACGGTATCCCTTCAAATGTTCAGTAAGTTGTTTAGATATTTGGAATTTTATATGAAATGATATACACCCATATCTATATCTGTCTATACATACAGAGACAGAGAATTTGACTCATGGCCTAATACTCACCACATCAGCCCTATACACATCAAGCAAAACTGATCAAATCTCAATCTAAAAATGCTTTAAACTTTATTTTTTCAAGTGGGTAATTCTCAGCACCTCCCAACATCTCCTGCTGATTATACATATATGCCAACTATGAGATCACACCATGGTGGAGAAAGGTCAAATTCTCCACTCCTCAGTGTTTTATGAACTGATTTGCGGTGAGCATCTCTTCTTCCTTCTATGACTACCCTTGGTGCACTACAGCTTCAACTGGAGAAATGACAGGAGGAACATCTCCCTGCAAGTCCTGATTCTCACACACTGCTTTCATGTGATAATGCAGGCTGTGGAAATTGTTGAATTTCAATGTGCTTGTCTTTTACAAATGTTATTAATTCCTTCTAATACAGCTTTCCATCTTCTCTACAGACAACACAAAACTAAGTTCAACTGCTTGATCAAATACTTCAGTTTTAGGTACAGACTTTTATATTGCTTTCCTGTTCTTTCGTCTCTAGCTTATGGATCTAGTAGTCTTTTGGAATTTTTGTCACAGTAGTGCATATACGTATATCCATAAATATGCGTGTGTGTGTGTGTATATGTATGTGTGTGTGTGTGTATATATATATATATATATATATATATATATATATATATATATATATATATATATATATATATAGTTTCACTTCATAAACACGAATTGCTGAAATATCGAATTTCAGAAACTCAGGTCCATGAAGTCGAAACTTCAAAATAACGAAAGTGCAGACGTGCAAACAGGACTGTCAAATTCGCGCTTATGCATGTACGTTATGTTGCGGAAGTGTTTGGCGGGGATAGTGTCTGCAGTTTAAGGTGAGTGAGTGAGTGTGCGCGAGTGTTTTTCTAACTTGTAAGAGTGGGTTAGGGTAGGGAGGTGGAGGTATGATTGTGTGTGTTGGCTGCGTGTGATTATTTTTTTCTTTACTATTTGTGCAATCTCGGAGTTAGTATATATAAGTAGGGTGGGTGCAGGGGGGCTTGCCCTCCTGCATTTGTGTAGTGTAGATGTGTGTCTGTGTGGTGTTTTGTTGTATTTAATTGTTTCGCGGTGTGAGTGTTATGGTTTGTGTGTTGTGCATGTTCGATGTTTTGGTTTCGTGATTGTGAAGTGTTGGTTTCGGCTTTATACTGTCGAAATGCTGAAATTCGATATTTCACCATTTCGGTAATATGAAGTGAAACCATCTATAGATATATATATATATATATATATATATATACATAATTCAACACACGAGGATCCAAAAGCACAAATATAAATGGAGAAATCTTTTTTCTAATGACATGAAGACATTTTGTCTTCTTGATAAATGTGCATAAGCAACATTTATGGAAAGGAAAGCTCTAGTACCAAGAAAGCATCATCCTAAGGCAGGAATTTGACACAAAGGAACATACATTTTTGGGAATAAATGAACAAATAAGGAAAAAGCTTATTAAGCAATGCCTCAACTTGTTAAGCAATGCTTCAGAGATCTAAAGTTAATACAGAAAACTGCCATGACAATCGGGAGTAAAGTCCACATTATACTTCCTGTTATAACGTACAGCTTTCATCTGAGTGACTGGCCCCAATCATCACTGAATCAGCTGGACAAGAAAAATGCTACATGCTTATCAAATGATATACAAAAAACAGTGCATACCAACATTATCGATCCCTTAGTCAGAACGAAGTATAGACCCTCTTTGGAAATGACTACATGTATAGGTCTGCAATTGTGGAACTGTATGTGCATTTGCTGACGGCATCAGGTCTAAAGTGAAAGTTTTAAAGCACAAGGAGTAGTAGTGCAAGATGACATCTTTGATTAATTTAGCAGAAACATTTTGGAGCAGAATGTGAATGGAAATCAAACCAGAAGTAGCTGAGAATTGGCCAGCAACTGAAAGTTCCAAAAACCAAAAGACATAATATAAACAAAAAGGGTTAAAAGAAAATGAAAGAAAATTGAAAAGTCTTCCAAGTACAATGGTGTAAGGAAGTTGAAGCAGCAGGGTCAAAAGGAGCCCAAGTCAAATTATCATGAACAAAACTGAAGTCCCAGGAAGCTGGAAAAGACTTCTTGGGATGCCTGATATGAAGGATAGATTTGAGAAACTGTTTGACCTCAAATCTGGGGGCCATAGGAGGAGTCATGGAGAAACAACAAGAAACTGCTGACAGTTGAGCTTTAACTAAAGAATATGCCTTCCCAGCATGAAGCAGATCAAAACAAATAAGACAGGATCAGAGGAACCACCGCAGATAGAGAATATTGATGGTGACAAAGGCACCAGACAGAAAATCTCTTCCATATGATTTCTTGGTAGTGGGATTACTGGCCTTCTGCAGGACCTGAAGCACATATTCTGAAAAAAGATACCTAAAAGAGATCAAAACCTTACCACACACAGCATCAGTTGAAGAGTGGACAAGAGAGGATGGGTAAGAGACCCCTTGTCTTCTGTGAGAAGGGTCATCTGGTGAGGTAATTTGTAGTGATTTCCCCTGGCCAGGTGAGAAAGGAGGAGGGACCAATGCTGTCTGGGCCAAAAGGGAGTTAACAACAAGATTTTGGGAGAGTCCTGCCTGATCTTGTGCAACACTCTTGGAACCAGGAGAAGGATCCCTTGCAAGGAAAAGAATGGATGTCCACTTTCCAAGCCGAAGGACTTGGGAATCTGGAACAGAACAGAGGAAATTGTTGTTTCAGAGGAATGGCAAAAAGATCTACCTGAGGAGTAGCCTACTGATGTACAATGTCCAGGAACTTATCTCTGTGAAGCATCCATTGGAGACCTTGTATGCTGGAGCTACTCAGAGAGTCTGCTGCTAGATTGTGCTCTGAAAGAATGCAGACAACTTGAAGAGCCACTTAGACCTGAAGGGCTAGCCTGCAAAAGAGGTAAGAACTTGTACCCCTTTGCTTCTTGACATACCACATCCATGTGGTATTGTCGGTGAAAACTTTGAGGGGCCCAGGATGAAAGAGGGGATGAAATGCCTGAAGAGCTAGCAAAATCCTCATTTCCTTTATAATGATATGTCCAAACTTTGATGAAAAGGCCAGAGGTCCTGAATCTTGAAAAAGCCAAAGGAACCTCTCCACCCCCTGGCATCTGTAAAGAGGTCTTGAATTTGGACTGGAGACTGGGAAGGATGCCCCAGGTTGACAGAAAGTTGATGAACCTAACACTGAAGTCTGAGCTTATGAAAAGGAAGAAGTGGACTATTAACTCCAGGGGATGACGAAGGTGAAGCCACCCTGACTTGATGTGTGACAATATGAGGTATTGCCAACTATGCCAGGAGAAGTAGGGAAAGGGGTAACATATGCCAATAAAGCTACCTGGAAATTAGCAAAGAATTATATGTTATTTGAATATCAAGCTGATTTGTACAGATGCTTGTGCTGAAATGTATTTGTAAAGCTGTTTGTGTTAAAATGTACCAAGAGTGTGCCATGCTGGACAGAAAAATAAATATACATTTATTATAGTAACTGTTGAAATGCATATTATAACAAAGGATACTGGAAGAGAAGGGGTTAATCTCAGTCCAGCTGCAGCTAACTTTGAAAACATTTTCTGAAATTAAATTACTGGCCTTAGCCCATAAAGACATTATCTGACAGTTTTCAATGCAGCCAGAGAAAAAAGTCTGTACTAGGAAGCTTTCTGTACCATCTTTGGGATGAACTAATTACTACTCTGGAATGGTAGAAGTCTGAAATTGTTTTATGATTTCCAGAAGCTGCAAAAGATCTGAGCAAAACTGTGTGTGTGTGTGTGTGTGTGTGTGTGTGTGTGTGTGTGTGTGTGTGTGTATTATTGACACACATGTGCTAAATCTTGGCAGTTTAACGATAGGGGTAGCATGGGAACCAAAATTCAAGACGACCAGATATATGTGATGTCATTCTGTAATCTAGGACAAAAATTATGTTTAATACTAGATGAGACTGAAGTCTCAGTCTATTTTTGGAACCTGACCAAGAAGGACCCCTCACCTACTTCAACTTGCCTTGCTCTAGTAAGTGAACCGGGGAATAGTATATAGATCATTGTCTGTATTGTACCTAGTCAGCCACTGTAGCTAGATAGTACATGCATATACGTTACTGAGCACGTGCAAGAACAGGGCGAGTTTGCACAGTCTGAGTGAATCCAGACATGAATGGAGTGTTTTTGAAGTAACGAGTCAGTTAGCTTAAATATATGTTTCAGTTACAACTCCTGATGTGTTTATGTACAATAAACAATTTGAACCTGACACGCCCATGCCCCGGCCCAGCAATCAATGAGCCTCAATCCTCACCACTAACACCAGTGAGGGGTGTCTCATGCAGGAGGAGGAGGAAAGGATAACAAATACACACAGCAATTTCCCTCAAGAGCACACAGAGATCACAGTCAGTCTGGGGCTGGTTGCTCCCTTGCTCTCCAGGTCCCTAATAAGACTCCCCACTGGCACAGCTATAGTGTCCAGATTTCAGCCTAGTGGGCAAGCTAAAACCTCCAGCACCCTCTCTGTCCAACCAGTGCTTCATGTCCCTGCCCAAGTAGCTCACACACACACACACACACACACACACACACACACGAGTTTATGCAACCACACAGACACTCCTGGGGAAAGCTGGCACAGGCTCTCCAGATGTGTCCCTTTTCCCCCCGACTATATGGTAGTACCAGCTGCCACCACCCACTAATATTTATCAGCTACTCAAAGGCCCTTAAAAGGGTGTCTAATTATTACTGTGCAATATTATTATCCAATTTGGCTTTGTACAATTTTACCCAAAAGCATGCAAGTAATCTAAAGAGCTTAAATTATCTCTACAAAAACAGCCACAGTTGAAAGGGTTTAAAAATATTTAACAACAAATAGTCAAAACACAAGGTAATACTTTTTACTACACAGTGCCAGTCAAGAGTTCAGAGATCACAGATAAATACTTAAAATAATTTAGTAGTACAGTTCTGACATCACAGAAAAGCATTTAATCTTTCTAGTTTCTAGCTGTTTCTTAGAGAAAACACAAGTCCAAGGTAAACTTACATATAGAGCAAGACAGTGCTGATGAGTTGGATGGTCAAGACAAAAATGTTTAATGTTCTATGATTCTCTCTGTTTTTAAAATCACATTCCTGGTTCACATTACATCATTCTTCACACTTCCCTAGGTTCCCAGGCAAACAGAAACTACCATTTACATTCTTCACCTCAGGGCAGAAACCAGAGCAATAAAGGACATTTATGCATGCAAATTCTAGCCATTAACTCTGGCCTTAAAACAAAAGCAAGAATTCCTCCATCTAGACTGGCCGGAGCAGTGTTTACATGAAAGGGTCACAACATGCTTTACTTAGTCAGTAGAGTGCACGGTTACATTTTTTTTCAGTTCCACATGTAACACTATTTTTACCATTTAAGACACAAGCCTGTGGTTTACATTAATATTTACAGATGACAGAATCATCGCCAAAATTCTATCTGGCTAAGCTGGCAGCCTTCACCTATCTTCACCCAATCTTCACAGAACCTACGTCAGTGCCTCGGTCTTATTAGATGCACGAGACATGCAACAGTGTATTTCTTTAGATCAGTCAGGAAAATATAGTGAGATTAGTTAAGTACTGTTTTTTGTATCTGTGTGAAACTATTCATCTATGTTTTAATATTGCCTGTGAGTGAAACACTGGTGCTTACTGTAAAGAGATATTTTGTATTTTCAAGCTCTTTTCTTCTTATTAAATCTATTTAAACTTGTCATTGTAGCTGGTCTTTCAGTGAATCTTTTAATCTCTGAAACTACTTGTATTTATCTGGCAGCAGCTCTGGCCATTCTTGAAGGTCTTGCTGTTGGTCAAACAACCACTTGTAGTGATATTAATTTCACCCAGTATAATTGGGCACCGTTGCAAGAGCCTTAGAGTAGCTGGCTTTGGAATACCTATTAGCAGTGTAACTACCTTATTATCTAGGCAGAAGGGGACATAGATAGTAAATCTGTGCCAGCTTTTCCATGTGTGTGTGTGTGTGTGTGTGTGTGTGTGTGTGTGTGTGTGTGTGTGTGAATCAAATATCAAAGTGTGTGCGTGTGTGTCAGCTGCTTGAAGAAGGGACAAAGCACTGGTTTCACAGAGAGGGTGCGTGAGAACTTGGCTTGGACACTCACCTGAGGTCTCAACTCTATAGTTGTGCCAGTGGGGAGTCTTAATGGGGACCTGGAGGGAGACAGACCGAGAGATCTAGACCCTGGATTGACTGCATCTGTGTGCTTTCCTTGATGCAGAGAGCTGCTTTGGAAATACTGAGTGTATCCATTTTTCTTCCCAGTGAATGTCCCTTTTTAATGTCAGTGGTGAGGATTCAGGCTCCTTGATTAGTAGCCTAGAGTGGGGACGTCACATGAGGTGCAACTGAAGCTTTCTCATATGTAACCTGGCCAGAGGCAGCATGAAAATGGTGTAAGACAAACCATAGGACCTTGAGAAAGTCCTTGGCAGTGACTGAAGCCAAAGGGAAAAAAGATGGGAAAAAGGCAATCAGAGACCGGGCCTGGAGGCAGACAGAGAAGTCAGCATGGGTATGGTCTGGGTCTTGAAACATGAAAAACATGATCCTGAGGAGGAGTCAAGACTGATACTTGAAGGTTTATGATGAACCCCAGACTTTACAGCACAGAAATAGTAAACTGAATATCCTGAACAAGCAGACCATCCAGATAAGAAAAGATCTGAACCCCTTCATCCTGCAAAAAGCAATGATAGGAGTGAGGTATTTGTTGAATACTCTTCAGAAAGTAGACACCCCAAAGGGCAAAGCAGTGACCAGAAAATTCAAGTAAGAAACAGGAAAATGCAAAAATTTCCTAAAAAAGGGATGGATGGGGATATAAAGATAGGCATCCTTGAGATCCAGAAAGATAAGAAAGGCTTGGGGAAGAAGAGGAGGAAATAATGTTTGAAGAGACATCTGAAAGGACAGATCCTTGAGGAAGGTGGTAGGCTGAGAAAGGTCAAGATTTAGTCTCCAGGTGCCCTCCCGTACTTCAAAGACTGTTGTTCTTTTGGCTCTACCTTCAGCCAATAGGAGTGATGAACTTCAGGCTCTCAAGACTCTTCTGCTGAATCCTGCTCCATATCAGAGGAATCTTGCTCCATAGGCCTTTTAAAAAAAAGCCTATGAGGGCATGCGAGAAATCAGATACATGCCAGCTTCCAAAAGGGTCGCAGCAGAAGAATCCGAAACAACCATATGACCCTCCAGACTTTCACAAACCTTGGGAAAGACGTCCGGGGAAGGCTGGACAGCATCTCTGACAGACCTGATTTTTTTTGGCCTTTTTCTTGACTGATGACTGACCCTCAAGATGAGAAGGGTCCTCCATAGCACACTGAACCAACAGCTATGATGTTGGTTTTCAAGGTAAATCAACAAGGAAGAGGGGCAACTAGTGGAATCTTCGGGGCTTGGCAGACTGAACACTGTGTATTGTCATGGGAGGCACCCAAACAGAAGAGACTGGTTGTGATGAACTTCATGGGGAATCTGCCACCCAACATGGACATTCGTCCTTATTGGACAACATGAAACCAGCAATACTAAAAATAAGAGAGAAAGATGAGAAAGATAAAGAATGCCAACAGGGCACTTATCTCAAAAATAGCTCTGTAATCAGTACCAAAAAAAGGCATTCAGATTGGCGGCAAAGTAGTTCTGAAGTGTGTGTGCATCTGCACATCACCGTTATGTCCTACGACTTATGCAGGGAGCATACCTGTGATGTACTGTGCCTGTAAATACTAAAGGCTTTTGCATACTGTCTAGATGTTACACTGCCCTTGACAGGAGCTCCCTTATGCAAGGAATATTGCAACAGTGATATGGAAGGACAATTTGATATTATTGCCTTTATATATTAATATTGTTAGCTCAAAATGCATTACGAATTTTTGATATCAAGTAACAAGATACGATCCCTATAAATATAGTGTGTGTGTGTGTGTGTGTATATATATATATATATATATAAATATATATATATATATATATATATATATATAGGGTCTATATTATATATTCGAACGCTTAAATGTTCGAATCACTAAAGAAAAAACTTTAGTGATCGAACATTTAAATGTTTGAAGATATTAAAAAATTAAAAACAAAATAAAAAAAATAAAAAAAAGAATAACTAAAGGGTGTAAGCAGGGGGGCAGGCCCCAGTGCATCCCCCACACCCCCCGCCTACTTAAATATATCAACTCCAAGATCATGCTACAGTGTAGGAAATGGGAAATTTTCCATTTCCGCACTGTAGCACACTGAAGTGCGATCTTGGAGTTGGTATATTTAAGTAGCGGGTGGTGTGGGGGGTGCAGGGGGGCTTGCCCCCCTGCTTAAACCCTTTACTTTGTGTTTTTTAATTTTTTTTAATATATTGGAACATTTCAATGTTCGATCACTAAAGTTCGATCTTTAGTGATTCGAACATTTAAGCGTTCGAATATATAATATAGACCCATATATATATATATATATATAAATATATATATATGTGTATATACCCAAATATATATATATATATATATATATATATATATATATACATATGTATATATATATATATATATATATATATATATATATATATATATATATATATATATATATATATTTATATATATATACATATATACATATATATGCATGTATGTATACAGTGGATATAAAAAGTTTACACATCCCTGTTAAAACGTTAATGTGACCTATAATCTGTACAATTCAATTGAAAAACAAATCTGTTAGGGGAAAAAAATAAAAACATACAATAAGCTGGTTGCATAAGTGTGCACACCCTTAAACTAATACTTTGTTGAAGCACTTTTTGATTTAATTAGAGCATTCATTCTTCTTGGGTAGGAGTCTATCACCATGGCACATCTTGACTTGGCAATATTTGCCCACTCTTCCTAGCAAAAGTGCTCCAAATCTGTCAGATTGCGAGGGCATCTCTTTTGCACAGCCCTCTTCAGATCACTCCACAGATTTCCTATTGGATTTAGGTCTGGCCTCTGTCTGGGCTACTCCAGAACTTTAATTTTCTTCTGATGAAGCCATTCTTTTGTTGATTTGGACGTATTCTTGGGGTCATTGCCGTGTTGAAAGGTGAAATTCCTCTTCATCTTCAGCTTTCTAGCAGACATCTGAAGATTTTGGGCCAAAAGTGACTGGTATTTGGAACTGTTCATAATTCCCTCCACCTTGACCCCAAAGCATGACACTGCCACAACCATGCTTCACCATGGGGATGGTGTTCTTTTGGTGATAGCAAAGTGCTGTTTTTGTGCCAAACGTACCTTTTGGAATGGTGGCCAAAATGTTCAACCTTGGTCTCATCAGTCCATAACACATTTTCCCACATGCTTTTAGGAGACTTGATGTATTGTTTTGCAAATTTTAGCTGGGCCTGGATGTTTCTCTGTGTAAGCAAAGGCTTCCGTCTTGCAACCTCAGTTCTCCAAGTCACTTCAGGTAGCCAAACGAACCTTTCCATCACCTACTGAACATGTAACGACTGTTCAATATCCTATGGAGAATATGGCAGATTGTTGTCATATGTAGTACACAACCAGTACTTTCCAGAAATTCCTGCAGCTCCTTCAGTGTTATTGTAGGTACCTTGGCAGTCTCCTTTACCAGATTTCGGCTGGTCTTTTCATCAATTTTGGAGGTATGTCCAAGTTCTTTGCAACGTCACTGTTGTCCCATATTTTGATGACGGTCGTCACTGTGCTCTATGGGATATCCAATGCTGTGGAAGTTTTTTTGTACCCTTCTCCTGACTAATACCTTTCAACAATGAGATCCCTTTGATGCTTTGCAAGCACTCTGCGAACCATGGCTTTTGCTGTAGCAGGCAACTGAGTAAATGTCATGAAAATCCTACCAGGACAGCTGAACTTTATTTGGGGTTAATCAGAGTCTAATTGATGGCAGTTGTGTACCCAAGAAGACTGAATGATACAATTAAATCAAAAGGTGCTTCAACAAAGTATTAGTTTAAGGGTGTGCACGCTTATGCAACCAGCTTATTGTACATTTTTCACTTTTTATATTTTTCCCCTAACAGATTTGTTTGTTTTTCAATTCAATTGTACAGGTTATAGGTCACATTAAAGATAGAAAATGTTCTGAAATGATTTACTGTGGGCTAATTTTTTATATCACAAAAAACAGGCATTTTAACAGGGGTGTGTAAACTTTGCATATCCACTGTGTGTGTGTGTGTGTGTGTGTGTGTGTGTGTGTGTGTGTATATATATATATATATATATACACACACACACACACACACACACACACACACACACAGATATAGGTGTGTTTGTGTGTATACATATATTCTGCGGCGGTGCAGCGGTAGCATTGCCGCCTCACAGCAAGAGGTTCTCCTGTTCGATTCTCAGCTGGAGCACCTTCTGTGTGAAGTCTGCATGTCCTCCCCGTGGTCGAGTGGCGTTCGAAAGACAAGCGTAGAATGGGCGTGCCTTCGTTGAAGGTTGGGTGTCAAGCTGGCACCTCGGCACCGTAAAAATCTACTGCTAATCATAAGCGGCCCAGAGTTCCACTGTGGCGACACCTAACTGGGAAAAGCCGAAAGAAGAACATATATCTATATCTATATCTATATATATATATATATATATATCATACCGCTCAACTGGAAACATCAAAAATCTGGACAAAGGCATATGAAAAAAGGTACAAATACGTACGCTGAGTAACAAAATTTGCATACAGAATTATATAACCCCACCCGCTCCGGTGGAATTGTGGGACACCAACTTTCAAATGCAAACTCAAGAGCAGACAACCAAAATATGGCCCTAGACCCTGTAGTAAATGGTAACCATTATTTTGGCAATGTGTAGCAATGATTTTCAATGGGAAGACAGAATATGATGAACCTTAGGATTTTGTTTTTGGTGACTTGCAGTATGTGGGTTTTGTGGTAAAAGTGAGGCATTTAATGGCAGGAAATATTCTCATCTTGCAATTGCAATATGGAATGGATGCCAAACTGATAAGTTCATAGTCACTAGGTATCTCCACCAAAGAGGATTTTCTCCGGACTGCAGCATCCACCCCATTTAAAACACAGTACAGCATCAACAATCCATCTACATACTGTAAGAGTAGACCCACAACGTTCTGCATCAAAAGCAAGCATTTTACCTATTCTGCCAACTCTGTTTGTGTTAATAGTACAAGCAGCACTAAACTACTATCCCCCTGAAGAACTATGCAGCACAAGAAATCTGGAGAAATCCAAACTTTATCGGGAGGAGACGAGGCCCAAAACCAGGGACACATTTTAAACATTACTTGTATAATCATAGAAATGTTGCTAGAATAAAATGTTTTGTGTTACCATGCCTTTCCTGAAAGATAGGAAGACTGACACTTAAATGGCTGTCATTATTTAGTAAATTCAGTTCTCACTGCTTTGGCAGAAAAAACACAAATTTTATGAAGAACAGACCAAAAGTGAAAACTAAATAAATTAGCTGACGACTCTGCTTAATACACCAATGAACCATACAAAGAGCTTAACCCAATTCTGTTTAAATTAGCATTAGCTGCTACCACAGCCAACTCTGCTGATGCTGGTACACAGAGAACTGGGCCCTAATCAAGCAAATAACTTGTGCCTGTTAGCAGCAGTGGGAAGCTTCCAGTTTCAACTATAGTACCTCCCCATAGGGAATCCCCATGGAGGGTACTGGTGACCTCACCCCAGAAGGGTTAAACACCTGGGTGCACCATTTCATAAGAGTGGGATAGGATTTAGTTGAGTCATGCTTTAGACTATACAAACCGAAACCACAAGAATTAAGGCAAAAAAAAAAAAAACAGTACAGTGTAGACTCAGCAACTTTAACGTCCAAAAAATAATACTTTGTGTAGATTCAACTTTAACTACACCACCAAAGCAGTGCTGTTTTGTACATATAACCAAATAAATCTGGGGTTCTGTCCTGCAATATCAGTAGTCAAATGTCAGCAAACCAAACTGCATATTTAGTTTTACCACTCACTTTGCACCTTTAGACCTGGCAGAGTCTACAACTTCAGTTCTCCAAGTCACTTCAGGTAGCCAAGCGAACCTTTCCTTCACCTACTGAACATGTAACGACTGTTCAATATCCTTCTCGCTCATCCTCTCACTCCTAGTCCTTTCCCAGTTCAACAATTTTAAGTGTCATTATTCTTTTCACATTTACTATCAATGATTCCTTTTTCTCACATAATCCAGCGACTGAGACAATCCTTACAATATATGCATCACTGACTGAGCAGAGGTAAACAGCTGTGCGTCCCAATAGGAAAGCACACCTTAAGAACCACTAAAACAATAGCGTATACAACAAGAATCTGCTCCATCAGCATTTTTAAAGCCTCCAAAAACTGTGCTCTTTGTTGTATTATAGTCTCTGAAAAAAATCATTATCTAACATTACCAACCTTCATCTGTGATCACGTTTAACAGTATCCACAACTGTGAGAAATACATTTTTTTCAGACCTAGTCACAATTGTGCCAAAATCACAGTCAGCCAGCAATAAACCCTGTTGGAAATTGACAATAGCAGTTTGTAGGCCTTTTCTATTCCCAGCGAATCTTAGAAAAGCCTGGCCATTATGTCATTTTTTTTCACATACTCAAGACATCCAAACCCTTCATCTTCATCCAAACCTCTATTTAATTACAAATTGCACCTTCTTGCCTTATCCTCCAGGGTAACCAAATTCTGTTCAGTATAAACAGGCTGCTTAGTTCCACATATTTCAGTTCCACTCTGTTTAGGCAACCATATGGTATAATACTGCTCCTACAAAAATTCATTGGAATCATCTTCCGTAGCTTCCAACTGCTTAGTATAATAATTCATGGGCCCAAACCACTTTCATCTGCTGTTTCTCTGCCTCCATACTCTCATCTATATGACCTCATAACCTTTAACTTGTTGGCAGATTCCGACATACACTGAGCGTAACCCAATTCTGCTTAAATAAATTAGCATTAGCTGCTGCTACTGCTTAAGCTAGAAAGCCTAATTTTGTTTAAATAAATTAGCTGCTGCCACACGAACGAATGGAGAGTAAATGTAATAGTAGATAGCCTGGCATTTGAATTAAAAAGCTATAAACCCAGCGTAATTCTGCTTAAATAAATTAGCTGCTGCCACTGCTTAAGCTAGAAAGCCCAGCTCTGCTTAAATAAATTAAATTAGCTACTGCGCTGCCACACCAATGAACTGAACACTTAAATAAAACAAGGCCGAGCATTTACTTAAACACCGAGGCCGTGCATAGATTTGAATTAGAAAGTTCGCCAACAGCTAACCATAGTACACACACACACACACACACACACACACACACACACACACACACACACACACACACACACACACACACACACACACACACCCACACACACACACCCACACACACACACCCTTACCTTAAATCACTTTACTTAAATAACACAGAGCGTAATAGACTGCTTAAATAAAATAATGACCTGGTTAATAAAATAATGAATGAACCATGACTCCATGAACCAGTGCCACTCTGCAATCAAACACTCACTCTGCTTAAATAAAATAACACTGAGATTGAGCATAATTGATAAGCTAACTGCTGCTACCAATGTCTCTCTTGATTTTGAAGTAGAAAGCGGAACGGCCTGTTTCTTACCTGGGAGCCCATGGCATCTGTGGGCACTAAGCAGAGTGAATTGAACTTAATTTTCACAGTTGCCATTGCTGCTATATTCCCTCCAATCTGACAAAGTAGTGTCCAACAAAGCTGATGTCATCGTGCACACCCCTGTAGGCTGGTGATGCATGGTGACGTCCGCCACAAATTTAAAGTTGTATTAAAACAAAACAAAAAAAAAATAAGCAAAACAAAAAAATTGGGAATTAAAGGGGCTACTCCAGAATTCGTGGCACTCCATTATTGTGACTTTAAAACCAGTAAATACCATGGAACTCGGTACATTTGTGAGGTATGATGTGTGTGTGTGTGTGTGTGTGTGTGTGTGTGTGTGTGTGTGTGTGTGTGTGTGTGTGTGTATATATATATATATATATATATATATATATATATATATATATACATACATACACACACACACCCCTACATGGATACAGTTATTCAGAAGCAAGAAACGTTCACTACTTATATGCTCCTTGGCATTTTAAAAAAACACAGTGCAAGTAAATCATACATAGCGAATTATTAGGGATGATACTGGATGACCATCTTAAATCTGCCCTGCAAATACAAAACCGTATAAACAGAAATCACCTAAAACTAGGGATGCACTACAGAGCCAAAAACATTCTTGTTAATGCAACTAAAATTACATTTGCCATTTCCTACCTCCTCCCCTCACTGTGTTATGGTGCTCCCATCCTTCGTAACCTTCCAGGCATCACAGACATCAAAACTTGAAGAAGGTTATATGAAGTGGCTACATTTATAACAAATATCTATTTAAGAACCCATGACTGTATAGCACTAGTATGCCTTAATTGGTTAGAACTGCCTCATCAAGTAACATACACATACAGCTTCTTACCACATATAAAATTATCCAACATCCATCTACTTGTCCAACATTAAATACCAGTCTATACAACTATGTTCCCAATCTATCATTATGATCCAGTGAATAAAAACTCTTGTCCACAAACCTATCAAATCTGCTCAGTATGGTCTGTATTCATACCCTGTTCCTAAGGTCTTGAACTCCTTACCTGTATTCCACCAGGTCAATACCCTCCCCCCGTACAATCCTTTAAAATCTTTCTGTAAGACTTCCTCACCAAAATATGTGTCTGTTCTTGCTCATCCCCAAGATAAACTATATCCCCTAAATATATACCTATTCATACCTTACACCTCCTTGCTCTCCCTTCTTCACTCGCTTCCTTGCTTCAATCAGTACTTCTCCCGACTCTCTAAATATGGTATAACCATGTTTACTTCTCTCACTGTACATTACAATTCCTGTTTGCATTACACTAACTTTACTTTCTCTACAAACTGGTTAAAATTTCTCCAAATATCAAATCATTATCCTATAAGCTGCATCTATTATTTACCAGACATTATGTCTACTTTGGTATAACTATTTAAACTGTACATGTTTTGTATTATTTTTGAAGACTGTATAATTATTACTCAAAATAATTAATACTTTGGAGATTTTCTGCCCTGACCTCTACTGAAAACGGGCACTTATCCAGTCAGATTTTCCCAGTAACCAAATGTCAATAAACAACCACCACAAAAAAGGTGGTGGTAAGAGATGTGGCAATTAACTTTACACCTTATTTCACTTGACAAATTGCTGCACTGGATGAAGGTCCATGATTTCTGTAAACTAGGTAAAACACACACAGTCATAGGAGAGTAAGTTAAACTTGTGTTTGTCTACATCTCTGACACAAAATTATCAGATGAGTCTTTGTACCAGCTTAAATGAATCCTATTTTAAATGTTACCTGTACAGTCTCATGTGGTTTAACTGTAACTGCATTTTGTCAATGACAGGTGGGACTAAGCTGTCGTTTGCCATGGCCAGCATAAAAGTATTCTGTATGGTGATGAGACCAAGATCAGCCACAAATGCATTCTGGGAGACAGGTGACTCCGGCACAACAAAAACTGGTGCTTCAAGATGAATATCCATTGCAAGGCGAAAACTTTTCTGAGCAAAATCTTTGACACTGGAGGCAGCTTTTTCTGCAGCATGGACAGTAACTGTACTAACAGCTTCCTTCGCCATCTGGAAGTTGTCTAAGAACATCTGAGCAAAAGGAAACATTAAGAAAAATTAAGCAATTATCTAATAAAGATGTCATAATAGTCTATTTCTGCATCAAGTGTACGTTTTGCTAACTTCCCTGAATGAACGCTCAACAATACACGAGGCTAAGTGATTACTAAAGTCTTACACTGAGCTGAAATTGGTAAATATTCATCAGTGCAGTACTCCAGAGAACAAAAGTAATAAATAAATGTAATTAAATAAATATGTTTCATTTCAAACTTTACATACTAATTCTTAAAATAAAAAAATAAACATGTACGGATACTCATTTCAGTACTAATGCCTTTCAAAATATTAGAATGACAGGAAATAATGCAGATAAGAAAAGTTAAAACTACAGATTCATTCTCTTCTATTAACTTTTAGCATCAGCAATATTTACAATACAAATAAAAAAACAGAAAACAGTTATGTAGGTACCATCTAACATCATATGACTGCAAACTCTGCAGGCAACAGGCAATCTAGTTTTCCCCGTCATTTTGTCCGCGATGCCTGCCACCTTACAAAATATTTGTCCACTACTTCCTCCATCAACATACAAGACAATCTGAAAGCTGTCATCTTGTAGGTAACAGAGCTGATCTGAGATTTTTATTTTTTGTCCTACCTCCTTGCATGTCCTGGAAGTCAATGCTTCACCTTTCCTCATTCCCACAAGGGTATAATGGTAGCAGGACTGCCCTGAGTACTCAAAAGACATATTAACATTGTTGGTTCCCAGTCTCTGTTCAAGAAAATCAAGTAGTACACATGTGACTGGGAGAGGAAGGTTGCCCTCTCCAGGCACGTGTGTGTGTGCTTGTTGGTTTTCCTGATCCAGACTGGGAAACAACAATGTGATATCTTGTGTGACTGGACAAGGTAGTCCTTTGGGAAAGGCAGCTGCCCTCACCAGGCACATGTGTGCCGGTTGATTTCCATGATAGAGATTGGGAAACAACTATGTAATGGCTCTGTGTGGTTGGGCAGGGCAGTCCTTCGGGGAGGGGAGGATGCCCTCTCCAGGCACTTGCATGCTAGTTGATTTCCCTGACAGAGATTGAGGAAGAAATAGAGGTGATACCTCCTGAAAGTGGGCACAGAAATTCAGGAGGGTGGTTGCCTTCTTCAGGCATGCGTTCTGGTTAATTTCCCTGACAGAGGTTTTCTCCTGCAAGTGGACAGGGAAGTCATGGGAGGGGAGGGGGAGGTTACCCTCTCCAGGCACATGTGCTAGTTAATTTCCATGACAGGAAGTGGGAATCAACTATGTGATGCTTCCTGTGAGTGGGCATGGCAGTCCTGGATGTAGGGGAGGTTGCCCAATCCAGGCATGTGTGTTCTGCCCACTCACAGATGATATGACTTGGTTGTTTCCCAGTCTCTATCAGGTAAATCAACCAGTAGACATCTGCCTGGTGAGGCAACCTCCCCTCCCCCCAGTATGGCCATGTCCATACTCCTACCTGCATTATCAAGTGCACAAGCCACAATTCAAACTTGTGCCACCTGGGCCATAGTCACTGCTCCATCCTTCTATACTACAGCCTAACAGGCAATCCTTACTAAATTTGATACTGATATCAGATGAGGGGCATTCACTACTCTCAGCCTTCAAACCATTCCTTCTCGTCGGTTAACTCAACATTACTGTCATCAGTGAAGGCCCAATTAAGAAGAGAGGGTAATTCTCACATTTTTTTCTGACACGAGAAACACCTACTGGGGAGGTGATCCTTGAGTGAGAGAGGGTTGGAGAGCTTGCTTGTTGACTTGAGACCTTCTGTGAAGGCCTAGGGTTATGTCAGATACTTGATGTGAGTGGCTTACCATTTCTGAGACAGTCCCAATCATCACTCAATCTACAAAGAATAGTATGCAGCTGAATGACAGGGTGGAACAAGAAAGAAAGAAAGAAGGCATTTTTTCAGGCTAGTAATGTTTGTAAGACTGGTTAAGTTAGCCTACCTCAAATGGATTTTACAGACAATCTTCTGGAGAAATTCAAGTGTACAAATTCATCAAGTGGTCCAGGCTACATCTAAACCATTTTAGCCATCATCATTTAGCCTTTCCTTGATAAGAAGGCAGCCCAAATTTCCAAGAGGTGTTCAGCTCTTATGTTAATATATATGCATTTCTGACAGCCTAATACACCTTCAGAGAATTTCTATAGAAGCCTACTACCCCCCCAACTCTTTTTCCCCAAAAAGCAATTTCCATGAAAACTAACTTTAAAATGTCTTCCTTAAATAATACCTTGACTGAAATCATCCCGTATACAAAACTACTTTGAATGACAATCGAAGACTATCTTAAATTTAATTTACATATGCACAACAGCATTAAGAAAACCCATCAAAAACTAGGCACCCTAAAAAGAGGAAAGAAATTCCTTACAGACTCTACTAAGTTAACTCTAGCCATCACCTACCTTTAGCAGTCTCTCCTATATGGAGCCCCTATCATGAAACAACGTACAATCTTCACTTAGTTCTAAACTTGAACAATGCTATGACAAATTTGCCAGATTCACTTGCAACAAACCTTGCTCAGCACTAAAAACACTTAACTGGTACAAACTTCTTCACTTAACTCAGCTTAACCCACAAAATCATCCATAACCCATCTGCTTGCCCAGCAATTAGCCCCATACTCCAATGCTATGTTCCAAACCATTCTATTTGATCAAATGATAAACTGCTTACTATCTACAAACCACAAAGGTCTGCTGTGATCAGTCTCTATTCCAATACAGTAGATAGAACAAAACTGTTTTATCAAACAGGTATATCACACACCTTCAACTTTTCAAAACATTACAGAAAGACTTCCTCTCTGCCTGCTGGGTTTGTCCCCAATTTTCATATGGGACATAGCTCTCAACACTTCTCATCACCTTTCTTACATCTCCTTTTAAAGAACTAAATCACTTCACCTCCTTCTAATTCCTCACTTTACTGTACTTCTTAACTCAGTCAGCCTGGAGCATCAGGAGGCCAATTAATCCATTTACTTCCTGAAGTCACTTAAGACAGGAAAGCATTTGCTTCTGGAGAAGTGTTCTGCCAGATCATCTACTCAGATCATACCTCATGTGATTCACAATATCTCAGACACAATGCAAGTTGCAAAATGCGAAAGATGTTCATTACATAATGGGCTACACAGTCATGTCAGTATCAAAAGCCTGGTTTGTGACACAATTTACATTTCATATCTGTTAAAGAAAATATTATTTAACTTGTCAAAATGCATTAGTGTTAAGTTCAAACAATGGTTTATATTGTTGAACTATGCAAGATAGACCCAATACACCAGTGAGTGAATTGTTTGCAGCACACTGCTGCTTTATGATACTATATAATCAGTGTAAATCAGGCATATAATGTTTTACCAATATTTCAAACAATATTAATCAGCAAAACCATGCACACAAGACAGCAGCTGTAAGTGGCATCTGATAGCAGCATTACTTTCCCTGTAAAGCACACAACAACTATGAAATGAAAATACAGGTAGTATTCATAACTGCTTTACCAAACAAACCTTATATCTATGGAAACTTCTTTCTGAATTTATGTTCAAGCAATTCTATATTTGTTGTATAATATCTTGTTTCTCAATATTCTAACCACTGTATGCTGTCAGTTCTAAAACTCTGATTTTTACTCCTTTTATATGTTCTATGCTGTTTGTACACAAAATAGCTAAGTTTATATAATTTTTGTATTATTTTTTTTTATAATTTTTTACTATGTATTTGGAGCTTTTCTCCCCAGGCCTCCGCTGAAAATGGTCACCTTGTATCCAGTCGGACTAACCCGGTAAATGGAAAATAAAAGAAATCTACCTTCACATCAACTGCCATATTATAATGTTAAATTTTGAGTAATAGGTACGGATTTGTACATGCTACCCAAAAAATGACTATCACACTTATTCCTCATAATTAATATAAAAATTGAAAAAAATGCAATATTCATAACAATTTGCAAATACCCATTAATAACTGTAGCTCTGTATATAAAAAAAAAAAAAAAAAAAAAAAACACGATTCTGAAAGAGAGAAAAAATGTTTATTAAGTTAAAACATTTACATAACACAAGCTAAAAAGCATGCGCGGCGGAATGCCCTTAGCCCTCTAAAGTTAGAGGAAAAAAAAAAAAAGAAATGATGTATTTGTAAAGTGTTTGTGTCACTGCTCTCAATCTTCCATTTCCAAAATATACAACACTACTTCTCATGTGGAACAAACTGGTAAATGTGCTCTTTTATGCTTATAAAGTTATTTTGATGAATCAGTAGAAGGTGGTATGTAGAAGGTACAGCATTTAATACAAAAATATTAGAAGTAGAAGCAAAAACATCCTGTCACACTCATTCAAAAAAATACTACCAACCACATTTAATAATTTCCTTTAATTATAATGGCAGGGAAACTGAAAACTATAATTCTACATATAAATGTTCATAGCAATGCACATCCTAATGTCTGGGATAAATAGCAGTACTGCAGCAAAAAATATATAAATAAAACAACAAAAAAGAAAAGCATATAAAAGAAAACAACAGGGAACACACTCTTGAAATTCCACCTGCAACAGCAGACTATTCAAGGATACACCTGCCGACTGTTTACTTCCTCCTCACAAGAGTTGCACTTTGCTGTAAACCACACTCATAATCAAAGTAGTTAGAGTGGCCATCTTTTTCCCCTCCTTGTCCGATCCTATTATACTGAAGATGCTATAATATTTGCATCTTATGTTCTGAGAAACAGATGTAACACTAACTAGTCAACTTGTAATGTTTTTCCAATTGAATGGATTGTTATGAAATTGTTCATTGTACTTTTTGCATGTTAAACTATTATGTATATTTTATCTGTATGTAATTGGAGCTTTTCTCCTCAGGTCTCCGCTGAAAATGGGCAACTGGCCCAGTTGGACTAACCCGGTTAACAAATGTCAATAAATAAATAAATAGTGCATTTTTAGTAGGATGTTATAAACATCTTTACTAATTACAGGTAGTGTCTGCCATGCTTGCTTTAAAAAAAAAATCATACATATTTTAACTTTTTTACTTGGCAGCAGCAAATAGTTAATTTGGTTATAGTCACTCACGAGGCAGTTCTTGTTCTTCATATTTGAACATATTTGCTCCGGATGGTGGCCAGTACAGAGCGATAGGAAAATAACCCATGGACATTGCTTTGTGTGGGGACAGGAAAGAAAAACAAGGCAAAATAAGATACATTCTACAAAACTGAGGACAATTGTGAGGTTTGACAAACTCACGCACACACTAACATATTGACCCAAGGTGCATTTTTGAACATTAGAACTGAGACACACATATTCGCACCAAGATAGACATGCACTTGTCAGATTTCTGATGGCTGGAAGTACTACTGACTACACCTAGGTCACAGAATCTACAGCAGTTTGTACTTCTGGTTTACTTTTATATGTAGGGTCCTTTAAGTATTGCTCACAAATGTACAGCCAATGTCCCATGGAGATTACTTACAGAAGAAATAAGCAGAGATTGTAGGGGGAGCAAAAAAGTCAAATCTCTGCTTTAGATGCACAAAGTAATTAGCACAGAGGATTGTAAAACAAAGTTGTGATTGGCAGAACAATGATTCTAGTACGTAATTGTGCTAACACAGACATTTGAATGGAGGATAATGTCATGACCACCACCAATGGTTTGTAATTTTTTTTTGCTATGAACACCGATTTAATGCACTGGATGAAAACATCTTATTTATCGATCACAAGTGTTATACAAGTATGGAAATGCAAAATTTTAGCAGCTGTTCTGTTTAGGGATTCTAGAGCCACAAATGAACACCATGGTGCATAAATTGAAAAATCACATTACAAAAGCATGTACTTCTTTAGTTCTACACTTACAGCTCACAAACTAAGCTATACCTTGCTTAGTTTGTGAGCTGTAAGTGAAGCATTTTAGAGTTAATAGACTTAAGTGAGTGATGAGCATACTCATCCCAGGAGTAGAGAGAGCTCTCTTGCTATGAGAAGTATGCCCTTTTAGGATACACAGTGAATAGGATTTCCTGCTGAGTATGCCTGTGTAGAAAGCAATGAGTTAAACTATTTCTAATCAGCACAATCATAGCTACTTATCCACAATACTTAAGATAAAAATGCAGGGTAATGAAGTAACAATGGCATGTTCCCATGTACCTGTTAAAAACAGAGGAATTTAGGGAATGGGTAGTGGAAATTATTCCAGAGTTATCAGGGAAAATAGAAATAACTTCAGAAGTTATAGCTAGTAAGTGGAATAAAATGAAAGTGGAGGTTTAAAAATAGGATAGAAATATGGTTAATAAGTAACTGCATTTACTTAAGAAATAAATACTTCAGCTTACGTTCCCATAAAAATGGGTGTTGTTGAACCAATTCATGTGTGGGTACATAATTCATGGCTATAGTCTTCTTTATTTTCATTAATTTTATAAAAATAAAGTACTGCACCATAAAATAAACCTCAGAGCAAGAGTTACAAATGCAGAGTGCTAAACAGAAAATAAGGGAGTATCTGCATAACATGCACAAGTTTAGAAAGTTTGCAGTTAAGCAACTATTTTTTTTTTTGATAAGCCCAGTGCACAAAAACTTTTAGCACAATGATTTTGGCAACAGAAAGTAGAAAGAATTAACAAATTTAGAGAGGCTAAAAGAAGAAAGTAAATATTTCAGAAATATAAAGATTAGTATAAAGCAGAGACGTGGAAATCAAGAAGCACAAATGGGAATATATATGGAAGACAATTATGCCAAGGTTAGAGGTAGATAATGCTAAAACAACTAACAGTTAAGATAGAAGGAGACGAGACAAAATGGTGATATGTAATCAATCTTCAGGAAAGTCTCCAGGATCATTTTATTTAACAGTACTTTAAAAGGAGGGGATGCACCAACATCTTGGAAGAAAGTTATGGAGGTTGTATTACCTAAAAACATTAAGACACATTAGATCTAGCTTCAGACAGATGCACTTTAATTTTAAACCATGACTATAAAAAGTTGATGTCTACACTAGCAAAAAAATGGCAAAGCTGTTGTCAAAATTTAAAGATCGGGATTAATGTGGTTCTGTGGAGGGGAAACTAACATCTGACAATATTAATACAACAATGCTGAAATAGATCAGCATTGTTCTATAAAATACCACTCTTGTTGGTGGGTCTTGATGCAGAAAAAACATTTGAGACAGTAAGCTGGGATTTCATGAGCACGCATTCCCTGATATAATAGGGTTAATTAGGAGGATATATGAAGGAATTGGAGGGCAAACACTGCTATGGGAGGGTTCCTCTCTGATAAGCTGGGTTTGAATGGAGGACAGCAGGAAGGGATGTCATCTTTTCCCTTAGTTATTTGCTTTAAAATGAGACCCATTAGCAAAGAAAATAAGGGACTCAGAAATGCAATGATATAATTGTCATGATAATCAATAAAAGCCGACTATTTGCTGATGATGATATTTTGTAACTGATAAATCCAGAAAAGGACATTTCCATGTTGTGGAACATTCTGAAACAGTTTCAAATGTTTTCAAGACATACAGTTTAAAGATGATAAAGCAAAGGCTATAGCCATAAATTATGTACTCGCACATGAATTGGTTCAGCGATAGCCATATTTATGGGGGCATTGCAAGACGAAATATTTAAAAGTATAGATTAAAAGGGCTTCTGTTATGGCAGCTAAGGATACATGGGAAGGGACTAAACAAAATATAATACAAAATCTGAGAAACTGTAAGCTCCTGTTTATGGGTATGGATTGTAAAATATAAGCAGTGAAAATGTTTTAGTCCCTTTCATTTTATAGAAGGTTGAAGCATATTTTTATCAACCAGAGGAGAGGTTGTGGATAAATAATTAATAGTTGAAGGAGTTTACCTGGGAGAGGAAGAATGCAAGAGTTAAGTGTGATAAATTGATCCTTCCTATAGAACATGATAGTTTAGGACTGCCTGATCTGAAGGGATATTTTAGAGCTACACAGTTAATGCTCATATACATAACGCAAGTAGACTGTTATAATTTAAAGTGGAAACGGATGATGATGAAGCAAGAGAGGAAACTCAAGAAAAAGACTACGGGATTTTCATTGCAGATATCTGAGGAGGATAACAAGCACCATGGAGAATATTATATTCATAAAGTCAGCAAAAGTATTCTAAGGAGTGCGCCAACATGAGAATGGAGTAAAGGGATTTTGCCAACAGGGATAACTGCAAGTAGAGGTACAGAAAATAGGTATGTGTGGGCTGGAATTTAATGGGAAAAAAAGGCAAAGAAACCTAGATATTGGGACCAAATAACTAGAGAAGGGAAGGTAACAGAGTGGGATGAGGCCAAGACAATGATTAGGCTGTAGGCTAGAGACTACCCTTCCTTGCCAGGAATTTACATCAGAGTATAGCCAAAGTGCAATGGATAGAGGAATTCCAAGTTTAAGCCCTGCTCTGATAGAGTTTTTAGTTGACTCTAGAACAGAAGCTGCTGTTAAAAAAGGGATAATTGGTATGGCATACAAAATATTGCACAGTAACTATAAGAATCCGAGGAGGTGAGTAAAGATTGATAAGAGAGACTGGAAAAACAATGTGAAAGTGAACAATGGGATGACAAATGTATGGCTCCCAAGTAACCAATTCCATAAGGTTTAGGTATTTTTATACTCCAAGCAGACTTCAAAGAAACTTTCTTAGGTAGATGGCAAATGCTGAAGGTGTGATGGAAAGAAAGGTAACTGGGAACATATTTTTGAGTGTAATAAATTGACAGATATTAAATATTTCCTATAAAGTATTCTGTCATAAATATTAGTAGAGCAAATGGGTAAAGCTAAGAAAATTATTTTTATGAGCTGGGAAACAGGATTTGAATTGCCTAGATATAGTAAGACCTTAATTAAAGGAAAACTCCACCATTTCATACAGTTTAACTCAATTGTTTGGTTTCTTTTCAATCTAAAATATGGTTCCAGCATTGTGTAGGGACCAGAAACCTACTTGTAATTTTTAAAACATTTATTTCCTTGCATTGGAATCAAAGGAAGGGAAAGCCCAATTACTTTTTTTTTTAAACTCACCCTCACATTCTTTGCAGAGAAATTAATTTCCACCTGCATGGGATATCACAGACACAGTTAAATCTGTAGTTTAACCCTGTCAGGTACTGCTGTCAATCCTAGATGGGCAATTAATCTTGCTAACGCCAGAACACAGCAGCTGATATATAAATATAAAAAAGACAAAGCTGTGTAACTGTTTTCTACTGTTTTTACTGCAGAGGGGAGGAGAACTTAACACTCCCTTTTCATAGCAAAAGAAAGAAATTGGATAAGTCAGGGGTTTAAAGGCAATTGTCAACTCTTCTGACAAATTTATATAAGCAGAAACACAGTATTGAAATGCTAAGCTTTAAATTTTATTTATAATAGTTTATATGTTAAGATAACTTAAATGTACTATGAAAGGTGTCTGTGACATTTAGAGAAAAGTCAGAAAATATTTTTCTTGGCAAGTATCAATGCATTTACCATTTTCACCCCCACCCCATACACACAGGCCAAAATTGCAGAAAGTGTGTCAGGTGGCAATCCTATCAATTAAGTGCATTGATACTGTTCATAAAAAGGTCTTTTATGCTTTTTTGAGACATCCTTCCAAACGGGGATGCATATCTGGTACATGCAGATCCATTTTAAGATTCTCACTGAGTCAGTCCTTACACTGTTAGAATGCAACCATAATATACAGCTGAATTTACTTTTAACATACATTTACTATGTGCCTTTGCATTAAAAACACTAAGAAAAGGAAATCAGAAGTACCTGTCTTTAAATGCATACACACACCTATGCTTTTGTATGCATGTACTTTATACACATACACAATACACATACATAAACATACACACATACCATATACACACACATATATATATATATATATATATATATATATATATATATATATACATACATATATGTGTGCAATATAAGAGTGCAAACAATGAATTATATACACTAAACATAGTATAGTTAAGCATTATTAATGTATACATTCTAGGAAATGTTGTTCAATGATTTACTTGGTCACTGTCACACACTGGCTATGTGTTGCACATGCAAACTTGGTCAATGTCTTTATGTCAGTATTTTTTTTCTTTGTACTGCTAAGTGCATTTAATAACTTATTATCTTTGCCAATGTAGCCTAAGTTGTGGCTGAAAAGTATCCTGGGACCAGTTCACTTTCCTGGTTACCAAAGTATAAATAAATATGAAATAGAAAAAAGGAGGGTGAACATGACAGAAATGATTGAGGAACTAGTAAAGCACATTTTAAGTCTGCATCATTCATGACAGATTAATTCTCCCACTGAAGGCATTGGAAAGTTATCAGACGGACTAAGTTTAGAGTCCTACAGCGTTGTCACTTGTAAATGTACAGCAAGGATCATTTACTGCAGTGAGAGTTTTCACACCTCAGCATGAGAGTGTGAGGGAGAGTTTGTCAAATCTTTTAGGACTACAAAAGACTCCTCTTACAAAAACCTTGTATCTACTTTCTTTTGCTGCAAGTAGCTAACAGCTACTAATAATGCTAACAGCATAGAACAAGCTCTGACAGACACAAATGAGGCTTAGTCAGGTAAACATAGAAGCAGCTCTGTTACAGAAGTAATGTTTAGATGACAGTGCTTCACAGTCCTGTCATTCAATCTTAACGACATGAGAAAACAGCACCACTTCCTTATATCTAGCACGAGTCATATAAAGAGCACTTGAAATGTGTTCTGGGAAGAAGAAATGAAAGTAAGAAAACAAGATCGTGTTACCAAGGCAGGTCCCACCATCTGCCATTTTGAAAGAAACACATTAAAATTGTAAAAAGAAGAACTTGATTTTGAGGCATTAAAATAACTCAAAAAACAAAGATGTAATGAAAAAAAAAAAGGTTTTTGAGTTCTAAGGTGGAGTTTTCCTTTAAGTTTAATTCTGTTGTCTGCCAAAAAGCAATTATTCGAAATTGGAAATCAAAATTTAAACCAACTGTATTTGAAGTACTGATTATTATAAAAGAGATAAAGGAACCAGAAGACAGACCTTCAGAAAAGGGAAAGAGCAAATTACATAAAAATGCATGGAAATTGTGGGAACAATACATGCAGGATATGTTCAGGAGGAGGAGTGAGGTTGAAGTGAAGGTGGAATTTCAGCAATGTTTGTAAAGTTGGACTGCTAACAGTCACAAAGAAAGAAAAAGATACGAGATGTGAAATGTATGTTAAAAGAAAAAAAAATAATTTGGTTTGTTCTTTTCTGTTAATGTATGTTTACTTATATCTTGAGTGAAAATTAAATAAAGGTGTTAACGCATACAAACTTGGTTATCCCTGCTAACACTTCAGTCGAATACATTTCTTAAATTACTCCTACCTATCTTATATCTATAAAGTCTCAATACAATGTTTGTAAATTTAATGTTTCTGAATATCAAAACTAATTTTATTATACAGAGTATTATGCTGTGTATTCACTGAAACTATATTTTAAATATTTACTTCATTAAATATGATACCTTAGATCTTTTCTCCCTGTGCCTCCACTGTAAAAAGGAACTTGTGCCCAGTAAGATTTTCCAGGTAAACCAATGTCAATAAACACAATGTCAATATCTCAGTACATTGCAATGACACCATAGCTTTCAACCATACTAAATTTCTTGACAAATACTGGTTTTGAGGGCAAAATATTGGGGTTCCATGAATTCCCGCACTGCTCCTTTAATTTCGGAATTTCCTGGGGGTTATTTTGGAATTTATTTACTGCTGATGTTATGTGTAGGATGCAGTCAGCTTCTGCAAGACAGTCTGTGTTCAGGCATTGCAGAGAGAGCACATCTTTCATCCTCTGGCTCCTCCTCTCCAGATAAAAAACACTATGTTCTTAACTTTTACTTAACTCCAGGCATGTGTGTGCGATAATCACACACAAATGCCTGCCGTTAAGTAAAAGTTAAGAATATAGTACCTAATGCCTGCAGCTGTTAAGTAATCTCGGAGTCCTCCCTAAAATGTAATCAGACTGTCACTGAATAATCTAAATCACACTGATTACATTTAGAGAAAGGGCAGGAGATTACTTAACGGCTGCAGGTATTACCGTACAATGTTTGGCAGACATTTGTGTATTTTAGAGAAACTTTTTCATAGGTGGTTTAGGTGCTTAACTTTTACTTAAAATGGCAGGAGAAAATGTGCTAAATTAAAGTGTGCTTACTTTTAAATGGCAGCCATTAGCTTAACATGGTTACTGCTGCTGCAGAGAAACTATGTGTTTTACCTAATGGAACTGTGCTTAACTTAATACTTTCTAAAGAGAAACTGTACTTAATAGCAGGAAAGTGTGCTTACTTGTAACTGTTCACAGCAGCTGTTAGCTGAACATGATTACTGCTGCTGCTGCAGAGAAAAACTGTTAACCAGACTACTTTCTGCAGAGAAACTGTGCGTTTTAGAAAGACAGGTTTGTGCATGTGTGAAATTAAGTGCAGATGGGGGGGGGGGAGGTGATTACTGCTGCAGAGAAACTGTGCGTTTTACTTAATGGAATTGTAGCTTTCCTGTAATGGCAGGAAACTGTGGGTCTCTGTGAAAATGCCACAGTTGGGTATATCTGCTGGTTACAGTTACTCAGACTCAAAACCAGTACCTTAAGTACAAGGAGCAAGAGCCTGAATTCTTTATCCATACCACCACTACTTGTGATTCAAGGAGTTAACCATATGTCTATAATGTTTGGCTCATACTTTTGGTCTGTTCCTCTTAAAATTTGTGGTTTTCTGATAAATCAGTGAGAAATGAATTCACTAAATAATGATATCTATTTAAGTTTTAGTCTTCCTATCTTTTAGGAAATACATGGTAACATAAAACATTTTATTCCAGCAACTTTTCTAAGATTATACAAGCAATTTTTAAAATGTGTCCCTGGTTTTGGGCTTTTGCCTCCCCCCTCTCCCCAAAATAAATTTTGGCTTTTTCCAGAGGTCTTGTGCTGCATAGTTGTTCAGGGGGAGAGAAGTTTAGCGATGCTTATGCCACGTCTGTTGTTAGTAGCACAACAGGCAGAATACTTGCTTTTGATACAGCAGGCTGTGGGTTGTACTCCCACAGTATGTAGATGGATTGCTGATACTGTACTGTGTTGCACTTTTACAGGGGTGGATGCTGCTGTCCTGAGAATGCCCTCTTTGGCAGAGATACCTAATAACTATGAACCTGTTATCAGTTTGCCATCCATTCCCTATTGCAATATTACTAGCTTATCATTTTTTAATGTAACATAGGCAATTTATTCCTTAAGGGCAACAGGCACTTTATTTCTAGATGAAACAATGAAATGTTTGCTAGCACCAAACTCTTCATTAGTTTGCAGATCTTACAGATCTCTTTAATGTGAAATTATTTAGATGACTTTTACTTCTGCACAGATTGTGCAATATTTACTGATACTGGTGGACTGTAGAAGTTTGAGTAGACTTTTATGATGGAAATGTTCTGAATTGGGAAGTTTTATCATTTATTGGTTCATGCATTTTCTCATTGCTTACTGGAAAAATGTTCAAAACAATAAATTTATAACACGCTCTAAAAAGTGTGCTGTATTATACAGGAAATGTAATTTAACACAATCAGGAAGGTATACAAAATAACACATGTATGTTTTGTGTGCAAGGGGCTTATTATTTGAGAACAGCCCAAAGGTAATCTTTATCCGCCACTGGCCAGATGCATTTTCTTTGAATGTGGGTTTCCTTGCTGTTTCAATGAATGTGAGTTTCAAGGGCAGAAAAGTTTTAATGCTAAGTCTGTTTTCTTTGTGAGACTGTATTGCTTTTTTGGCAGATGTCTATTAGTGTTTGTACTAAAAAATGTAAAATAAAAGTTTTAAACGCAAAGTAAAGTCCAAATAATCATAGAAGTAAAGTGGTATGCACATTATAGTGTTTATGGTAAATGGGGCGAAATAGCCAAGTTATGGGACACTGGAATGGATGCAGGGGGAGGGCTTTGTATGGCAGTCCCCATTTGACCATGATTTTGTGAGGGGGGGACTGCAAACTCAAAAACTGCCCTGAGCGGCACAAACTCAAGCTACGCCACTGATCGGTAGGCCATGGAGAATGACTTTTGGAGGTCCTAGCAAACTATAATATTCTTTTGCTAAGATTAGAATACTGCCTACCATTAAATGCCCTACTTTTACCACAAAACCCACATACTGCAAGTTACCAAAAAACAAAATCCTAAGGTTCACCTTCTCCCTCTCCAGTGAACATCACTGTTACACATTTAAAAAAATGGTTACCATTTATTACAGGGTCTGGGCTGGGCCCATATTTGGGTTGTCTGTTCTTCAGTTTGTGTTTGAAAGTTGGTATCCCACAATTCCACTGGAGTGGGCATGGTTACATAATTATGTATGTAAATTTTATGTTACAGTGTACAGATTTGTCCAGAATTTTGATGTTGCCTGGTTGAGAGGTATAAGTAACAGCTCCACAGAGGGTGGCAGCTAGTTTACAGGGATACAAATTCACTAACCATAAATGAAACTTGGGTAAAAGCAGGTGGGGCTAATTGTGCATGACATTCCACAGTAAAAAGAATTAAGGTAGGACTGACAAGAGACTAAGGCTGTGCATGTTATCCATCTGTTTAAAAAAAAAAGTTACCTGTCTTCTGAGTTCCCTTGCCTCATCTTAATGAGCCTGACCTTACTAATGGTTTAATGAACTTGTAATTAAAACCAAAAGCTTTATTTCTGCTAAATTCCTCCATAAGCCCATTCTGCAGAGTCTGACATTCTACAGACATAACTTTCTTTCCAGATGTATAATAAGAAAGTTCTGCTAACCGATGGCTTCAAATCATGCCATCCACTTATTTTGAGTAACCTGTTGTGCCTGGTCTTACCCAAAGGATGCAATAACTGATCCGGTCCAATTTTCTAAGGTAAATGCTCATTTCTAGATCAGACTGATATCAACAATCCAACAAAAAAAACTCAACACCCTTCCTACTCTTAATGACTGCAGCCCAGTCATAACTATACTGATCTTGTAGCAAGCCAAAAGTTCCAGCTGGTAAAGGTCCTCACAAAAAAATACGCCTTGGATTTCAACATTTTTGCAAATGATTTGTCATCTGCCTCAAGTGTTCCTCACAGATAATTGAGCTTTTTGCCCTATATCGTGATGCTTTACCTTCAGAATAAATTCTTTCTTCTCACTGCATTTTACATCTGTGAGCAGCACTTAATGAATTTTCATTGTGAATTAATTAGAATGAGTGAGAAATGGCCAACACTCAAGAATGAAGCTTCTGTCATGCTTTTGGTGCTTCTTGACTGCTGTCTGAATAGTTTAGGAGCACTACTTACAAGAATGACCTCAGACATGAAATTCTACCCTACATACTGTGCTCAGTAGCTAATGTAACTTTTAAATCAATTGACTGTATTGCTTGTAAGGCCCAGTTCCTTGAGCCTAGATGATATGTCATATAAAACTATATTAAATGCTTTGGAATGGTCCAGATACAGGGATGCAACCATTTTGCCTTTCATGAACATAGTTTATGAACAGTTTAACACCATATCTGTGGTGGCCTGGTCAAAATCCATGCTGTGTTGTGGAAAGTCATTCGTTCTCTGTTAGATAGTCAATCAAGTGTAGGTGTACATACTTTGCTAGTACTTTAAATAGAGGAGACAAGATGACTAAGTGTTTGCCAACTGTACACAAGGAAATAATAAGATTGTTGCCAGAGTTTTTGGACTACAGCTACCGGGAGAAAGTTAAGTGGATAATGGTTATGCAATGGCATCTGTAGCTATTTAGACATTTTCTACTAAAAGGTTATAAAGAAGAAATAAGAAAAAGGTGAAGAACTGAAATAAACATCTTTAATAACACTTTACTGCCTTAGAACAAGCCTTCAGACAAGTTTCATAAAATTAAAAACAAAACTGCAACATTAACACAGAAACAACCAATTACAAGAATTGAATAAATATGATTAACCATCTAAAATATTTCCAATTGCACTCAATCATCAATCCCTTAGGTGTTAAGCATTAATGTTCAAAATATAAATGGATCCCTTAAATAAGTTCTTTTCCATCTACCATTTAGTGCACTGTTTTCCAAAATGGTACCACACAAACCTTCACAAGTACCTGATTATACTGTGGCAAAATATGTTGCAACGGAACTTTCTAACTTTATTCATTTATCACAGTTCCAAACTACCTTTTCAATGAACTGCTTGCCAATGTACCTTTAAATGTTAATTGCATTATACATTACATATTTCACTTGGTAGACGGTGTTTAGACATCTCACAATTAACTTAATTAAAATAGGGACCCAAATTTCTTTCCTGGATGCCACATTGAGTATTGTGGAAGGAAAAAAAATTATATACATCAGTTAATAGGAAATTTGAAGAAGGAACACAGTTTGTACATGGACAGAGTTGTCACCCCCCCATACACTAGAGGCATTGCCTTTTGTGAAGTCCTTAGGGTTTCTAGGTTATGTAATAATGATTATGATTTAAAAAAAGAATTGAGTAAAACTATTGAGATGTTTGGGCGAAGGGGGTATAGTAATGAGATGATTGATAAAAATTTAAAAAATTCTTTGGCAGTAATAATAAAAGAAGAAGGGGTAGTGTTAATAAGTTGCCCATTACTTACTTTAAAAATAAGACTAAAGGACAATTTGACACCATCGATTTTGTAACTACATACAGCTGTCTGAGTACTGAGATGATACAACTGGTGAAGTATTATTGGGAATATTTTTATTCCCTTGGAAATGAGACTGTATGGTTGAAGGAAAATTGGGGATTTCCTTTAGAAGAGGCAAAAATATTCATTATTGCATAGTTAGGAGTAAATTCACTAAGCCCTCCATGTATTTAGAACATAGAGTAAAATCAAGTGGGACATCAATTTGTGGTAGGTGCAAGGCATGTAAGTTTGTGGTTAGGAGCTTTCCACAAATTAATAATATATTTTTTAATACATGGGACCGTTTTACATGTAATTCTGAGGGTGTTATTTACGCCCTTAGATGCCCCTGTAATCAATTTTATATTGGGGAGACAAAGAGGTCATTCAAAGTTAGACTGATGGAACATGCAAGGGATATCAGTAATAGGAAAGAAGAAAGTTCTGTTGCAATGCATTTTGAGAAATTTCATCAAGGCAGTAATGAGGGGTTAAAAGGAATGGTGTTAGAGAAAATTAATGTATCCCATTTTGATGTAAAACATTTTAAAAAACAGTTACTCTCTAAAGAAGAAGCTGTTTATATTTTAAAGTTTGTCACTTTATACCCCTATGGGTTAAATGAGGAATTGAACTGGAGAGTATTAATTTAGTTTCTTTATTGTTTTATTGCATTGCGGTGGTGGTGCTGCGGTAGCGCTGTCGCCTCACAGTAAGACGTTGTCCTGTTCGATTCTCAGCTAAAGCGTCTTCTGTGTGGAGACATGCGTGAACGGGCGTACCTTCGTTGAAGGTTGTGCGTCAGGGCTGGCAACTCGGCCCGTAAAAATCTACTGCCAATCATTAGCGGACCGGAGTTCCGCTGTGGCGACCCCTAACCAGGAAAAGCCGAAAGACACAACATTGTTTTATTGCATTGTTTACATTTTTAATTTTCTAAGTGGATAATTAACTAATCAATTATTGCTTGTTGCTATTATATAAAATGTATGTGCTTTTGTGGCTCTTTACTCCTTGAAGGCTACGGCCGAGACGTCAGAGGGAAAGAGCTTGATATATTAAAACTTTTTGATCACTGACCAGTTGTATTTTGCTGTTCTTTGGTGTTTGGTAGCTGCTGCATCTCACAATTAACGGTTTGCACTTGCAGACTTTTTGTCTCCAAGTCATAGTAGGTAGCAATGAAAAAAGCAGGTGACTTTGCAAATGTATGAAAGAATCTTTGGAAATTTCATTCAGAAATTATTGTTCAGCCCTCTCATGACTAATTACTTGCATCTGTGGACTTTTTGTCTCCCACTTGAAAGCCTTTGCTAAAGAAAAAAAAATAAGAAACTACTATTCCCATGTTTTTTTTTTTTTTTTTTTTTTTTTTTTTTTTAGAACTACTATTCCTATGTACTTTATATCCTGAAAACATTTGTCTGTAATTTAAACCAAGGACATAATTCTAAATATTCGCATTTATAGAAACAGGAGACATTAAATCTTAGTTCTACATATAATGTGATCAATACACTTGTATATCCCCAACTCAAGAACCCAAGATCACAACATTATACTTACTTCTGTTCAGCCTTTCTTACTTCATTATAGCTTTGCAAACCTGTGTATGATTCTGTGATTGCTGGATAGTGGGAAAACAGATTTCTCTCAGAACGCCGGCATACATGTTTAAAGAAACTAACACGGTAGTGGTGCAACTGTTTTTATTTTGCATACTTTCACCAACAATGTTATTTATTCCATTTTATTTAGTGCAATACTCGATTAAGTTGAATTGAAACAGTTAATATGAACAGTAATTAGCACTAAACTGATACATCTAACTATAACTACTAGGTTATTTAGACACAGGGAGAACTGGTCTCAGCTTTTATTCAGTATTTGCTTTTTTGAGGTAATAATTACTATATCTGTGATTAGTAGTAAATTATTTTCAGTAGTTCTTATTACATAGGCAAGAACGTTGACTTCTATTTAAGTCATTTTAGAATGAGGATTTGACTATAACTGGCACCTAATTTTATGTATTTTATTTTTTCATTTTATTTTAATTACTAGCTGAGTTGCTAACTGTATTAGAAAAGTTTTTAGTTTATCTATTTTGAAATAACGAGTACTTTTTAAATAGTATCCAATAAAAACTTTACTAGTATCCAACAATAACTGATTTACTAGTAAGTGAAGAGCATTCATTTTGTGTTTTAAGTTGTATTATAGGTTCCATTTTTATTTACTGATATGCTTTTCATAGGCGGCTTGTTTAGTAATTCAATGCAGTGCATTTGGTATTGTGGCCAGAGTTTTACTTTCTTTGAAATTACAAGATGGAAAACTCATACATAGTAAGTGTTTTCCATCTAGTAGACGACTTGATAAAGACCTATTATTTTACAGAGTGCGAATGCAGGGTGTATACCAAGAAAAGTGATGGCAATTACTCTCAAAACTATTTAAACTTACAGGATATGAACAACGTCATTAAAAGTAAAACATCTTAGAAAGATGACACCTGCTGATTCCATTATGGGAGGGCATTTACTTCCTTAAATGAATTATTAATGAATGGTGGGATGACTGTTGCAGAGGAAATGACAAGCCTACTAATGATATTACTCAATCACCAACCATTATAATTGAGAAAAGTAAGAAAAATTTTTGTGAACACCAAGAATGAATCACCTATTAAAGAGAGGTCATAAAAGAAAAAAGGAAGCATTAAATAAAAAATAAAATTAAGCTTAAAAAGAAATGCAGTGTTACCTCATCTTTTACCTCATTAGAAAATGAAATACAAAGAACTCACAAATTTGTGCATAAGTATGATGTTAGTGAGTTACATTTATGTAAGAAAATCAATACTAATGTTAGTCTTTTAACTTAATGTGATTATTTGAAGGCATCTCTAGATAGTGATGATAATGTGTAAAAAAGATGGCCTTGATTTCACTAGTAGGTTCAGTAATTAACATGCAGACTTGTCTACATCCTGAAGTGATTATGCTAAGCCATACTTAAATATTAAGACTGAACCTAAAAAAAAGTAATCAAATTACTGAGAAGGGGTATAGACCTGCTGACTTTTTGAATGATCTATCTAATTTAGATTTGGCTTATGCAGAAATAACCATAAGTAAAAATGTAACTGTAAAACATTAAAAAAAAAAAAAAAAAAAGAGGGGAATAAAGTAGTGATGAGCAACTAAGTGATCATGATATCATAATAAAATGGATAGTTTTAACTTAGACCACAAGTCTGTTCCTTTAGAAGCACTAGTGAGGAAGTTCTGATACTAAGCGAGTCTATAATGAAACCTGCCATAAGGAAATTATATAAACATGACTAAAATTTAACTACAGTATAATCCCTGCCAAGGATTATTTTAGCAGATGCCAAAAATATAGCACAAAAATATCATTTATGTATTTTATATATATACATATATATATATATATATATATATATATATATATATACACACACATATATATATATATATATACATATATATATATATATATATATATACATATATATATATATATATATATATATATATATATATATATATATATATATATGTGTGTGTGTGTGTGTGTATGTGTGTTTATGAACTGCATAAGTCAACTGGCCTCAACGTCTAACTGAAATGTGGAAAACCACAACAGCGAACAAGTAGCAAACTCAAAACTGAATACATCGAATCCTGTAGTTTAATCTATTTGACATAGCAAGAGGTAATGTCAGTCACCCAAGCTATGCACTGTAAAGTACCATGACACACTAGAGTCAACAGCATAACAATTTTACTATTTTGCAGGGGGACAAGCCCTCCTGTGCCCCCCACACCCCCTGAAAATTATATATACCAACTCTGAGATAGCACTATAGTGAGGAAATGGGTTAATTACCTGTTCCTCACTGAAACGCGATTTCCACTCAAAATCCTGAACTCAAATACTCAAACTATATTACCCATTGGGTGTAGTGTTGTAGCTGATGTATTTTGTTTCACAAAACTGCCTATTTGGAAACCGCACTTCCGACAATCCTACTCTCGACAGACTGCCATTCACAAATGTGATAGTAAACCTATATAATGGAGGAAATAACCTTACATCAACCCCATTAAATCCCAAGGTAAACTTAGTTTTGGATATGAGTAAACAGGTGGAGACTACTAAAACTGATTCTGAACTCAGTGAAATCATTTCATCTATCTTTCTGATTATATGTTTAATAAGGTGCATATGTTCGGTAATTGGTTCTAGCAACTTTTAACTGTTTATAACTTAAGGTTAATAAAATATTGGGAGGACTGTATGTGTGGCTATGGCATGTTTTCATAGAACAAGTTACATTTAAATAAATATGATGCTTCTTCAGAGTAACAAAATGACAGACTAGAAAAAGTGTTTTTATGGGTAAAATCATTAGGCATTTAGCTCACACATCACATCTGACACTACTTTGAAGGGTTATTTTTATAATAAATTTTGGGTAATAAATGTAATTAGCTTTTAGATTTAGCATACAAAGAAAATTATAACTGCAATAGTTGAATCATGAAACACTTTTTGGTTTGAAATAAATGATTATATCAAAAAGGAATGTTTGTGGGAAACTGTATAGGTGGGAAGGGTCATTATGTGGCTGTGCATGTTATTGCATCTTTTCTGGTAAAATGTGTACCAGACCTTGGAGGAGAAATGATTTTCACATTATTTTATGTTATCATACCCCAAATATGAATAATATAATGCATCATGAATGCTGGTGTAATTTAGAAAGAGCTTTGGCGTATAAATTATTATTTTGGGAGATGTTAATTATCTAGGAATATCAGGAGGAATTAACTAGCATAACATACTTTGAACTTGAATTTATGAATATCATGCCAATTATCGGAGTGACTCAACTTGTAACAGAGAACATTAGAGGGGAACATATGTTTGATTATCTTATTACAAACACACTGAACATAGCAGATGATGTTAAGATAGCAATACCCTTAGGGTAGGGATCTCTGATCATAACTATATAAAATTTTACTTTCAGTTTACAGTTAACAATAAAAAAATCTCTGCAAAAATACAATGTTGGTTGAAATGATTATAGTAATTTCATACATAATATGCGAATGGAATAATTTACTGAAGGTTATTCTCTGTCCTATATATACCAGACATTTTCAGACTTAATATTTGCTAGCGTAAAAACAACAATGTACAATCACAATGGTAATGGGAATTACCCCCCTTCAATGGAACACAGAATTAAATAGAATTTTTAGAAAGAAAAAAAACATTTGAAACTATATGCAAGTACCTACCATCTAGGAATAAAAGTATCTAGAATCAAATATGTAAATATTTAAAATCTAAAATTAGTGAAAAACTTGAGGTTAAGTTAGTTAATGATGTATCAAACAAAAAGTAATTGTATAAATATATTAATTCACTAGTTTTGACCTGGAGACTGCAGCCTTTGCCGTGTCGTCATTTCATTTTACCAAGTTTTTCGATATTTTGGACACGATTGAGTTTTTGGTGGTTTTGCATTTATATTAATTCACTAAACACTTCAATAACTATCATATTTACAATAAAGAATAGTGACATTTGACACTTCTGGACTCTACCCAAATAATTTAATAGATTATTTTCATCCAATTATACTGATGATACTGATTTATACAATTAGTGTGATCAAACTATAATTTATAGTATGTGCCCTACATTTATTTAAAAGTTACTATCAGAGACTCTGGGTAAAATTAAAAAAAACTTCTTCGATGGGCCCAAGAACTTTACAAAAAAAAATAGCTGCAGTTAAGGATCTATATATTTAAAACTTTACTCAATAAGCTACAAATACATTCGTGGAAAGCTTGTACTAGCTTACAGTATTTTTCATGATCCAGTTTTGCAAGCATTGTTTAATATGGAGCTGTCTAGATATGATAAAACCTTAAGACGTAACAGAATTTTCATATATTAGTAATAAAAAAAGAAGTTTGGTCTTAACCATAACGTTCCATCTGTGTTGTTGATCTTCATTCATTCATTACTTTTGGGTTCGGAACCGATCCTCGGTTCCGAATCGGCCATTTTTCCAACTCTGCGCCAGCCAGAAAACTCTTGAGCTAAGTCTTACCCATAGTGCCCCTCTCCACATTACCTCAGATTGAGTTTGCCTAGAAGACAAGACAGAGTAGAGAGAGAAACCAGAGGCTTTCTCTGAGCAACATCCTTTTCAGGATTAAAGGACCATAAGCGAACCTCCATGGGATGGTAGGAGGGGTCGTAATGAATGAATAAAGATCAACACAGATGGAAAGTTATGTTAATACATCACTTCTTTATCTGATGTTGTTAATCTTTATTCGTTCCTTACATGTGGGACAGAGTCCCTAGTTACCTTGTTTCCCTGGAGGTCTTATGGAAGAATGTTCCTGAGTACCACTGAACCAAAGGCAGCTCGTTCCCTGGAAACCATGTCCAATTTTTAATGTGGGATGAGAAGAGGCCCATGTTCCTGCTGTACAACTGTCATCCATGGAAGCCCTTGCATGAAAAGCTACAGAAGTTGACAATGACCTTGTGGAATGTGCTTTAATCCTAGAAGGAATAGCGACTTTGTTATTATGGTATATGTAGGTGATGCAATCTCTTAGCCATTTAGATAAGGTAACCTCAGAAACTGATTTTCCCATTTTGGGACCAGAATAGGAGATGAACAGTTACTCAGAATTTCTGATAGACTTTGTCCGATCAAGGTAAAAGCGCAATTGTCTGTGGACATCAAGCAAATGGGTTCTCCCCTTTATTAGCAAAATTTGGAAAAAAACTGGTAGGTCTATAGTTTGGTTAATGGTTAGATCAGAAATCACTTTTGGTAAAAAAGGAGGGAGTCGTTCGTAGGGATATTCTTTTTTTATGAAAAAATAGATACGGACATTTCACATACAAAGCTTTTAGTTCTGAAATACGTCTGGCTGACTTAATGGCTACCATGAAAGTGCAGTTGTGTACACTTACCATAAATGTAAATGTTAGAGTGTTTTCACTGTTGCAGTCATTACATGTGGGTAATCTGCTGGCAGGTTGCCCTTAGTCAGCCTGATTAACAAAGTCTTGGGTCCTGCGTCGGTTGCTGTCCCTTCTTCCATGACGTCAGGTCGTTGGGAGTATAAAACATGCAGCTGACGCCATTACATCAGTTTTTCTTGCCCCAGATGTCAGGTGCCCCCAAATGGGGAGCAAAATATATGTGCGTGTGTTTTTATATATATATATATATATATATATATATATATATATATAAAATTTAAAACACAAAAAATAAACCTCCGAACAAAAGCAAATACACCAAAAAGGTTTTAAGCATAGTAAAAGAAAGGAGAGGTATAGTAAGAGAAAAAAACGGGGCTGGAGGGTGGGTAACCAGGACTGCAACAGTGAATACACTCGAACATCTACATTTATGGTACGTGTACACAACTGTACTATGTTCTTCATGTTTCACTGTTGCAGTCATTACATTTGGGTAGAATCCCAAAGCTATGGTTGGGGGGATGGATTTACACAGCATTAGGAGCAGCTATAAGGCCCTGCAGGACAGCAGTGGCAAAGCCAGCTCTAGAGTTAAAGAAGAGAGGTAAATGGTAATGTTTAATGAACGTATGAACTGAGCTCCAGGTAGCAGATTCTAGAATGTCTCTGGTAGGAACCCCTCTGAGAAAAGCTGCAGACGTAGATGCAGCCCTGGTGGAATGAGATCTGATCCCCTTGGGGATAGGTTTACCATGGTGCATATAGCAGAAACAAATACAATGGCTTATCCATTTGGAAATAGTCTGCTTGGAAATAGCCTTTTCCTCTGCCCCTGCAGCAAATGCCACCAATAGTTGTTCAGATTTTCTTAGAGATTTTGTCCTGTTTAAGTAGAATCTAAGTTGCCTGTGTACATCCAATGAATGCAGAATCTGCTCACCCTTGTTCTGTGGACTGGGAAAGAAAGTTGGCAAATGAATGGTCTGATTAAGAGCCACACTGGATACTACCTTAGGCATGAAAAATGCATTGGTCCTGAGAGCCACATTGTCTGGATGAAAAATAATGACTGCCATAAGAGCCTGTAATTCTGAAATCCTTCTAGCTGAAGTGACTGCTAACAGGAAAGCTGTTTTCCAGGAGAGAAATTTTAGGTCTGCAGTAGCAGCTGGCTCAAAAGGAGGGAGAGTGAGTTTTTCCAAAACAAAATTGAGGTCCCATGCAGGAGTTGGTGCTCTCCTGGGAGGTCTTAAATATTTGGCCCCTCTGAGATGCTGCTTTAGCAGAGGATGAGAGACGAGGGGGGGGGGGGTTCTGTGTTGTAATGAGCTGAAATGGCAGAGACATGGATTTTTATGGAAGAAAAAGATAGGCCATTGTGAAGCATCTCAGTTAAGTATTGCAGAATCTGAGGAATATTGGGCATTGCTGTGCTTATGCCTTGTGATTGGTTCTAGGCACAGAATCTTTTTCATTTGTCAGTATAAGCCTTTCTAGTACTAGGCCTTCTAGCCTCCAAAATGACATCCATCACAGGTTTGCTGAGGGATACCAAGGGTGAAATTAGTTGCTTAGCCACGCTGCAAGTTTCAAAGTTTGGAGCTGTGTGTGCAGAATCTGGAAGTTCTGCTGAGACAGTAGGTAAGGTGTCTGAGGCAGGTGCCACGGAAGAAGGTGTGACACATTGCGCAGGAGTGGGTACCAGTGGTGGCGAGGCCTGTCTGAAGCAATCAGAATAATTTCTGGTTTGACTTTCAGTAGAACTTTGGAGATCAGAGGCAGAGGGGGAAAAGCATAGACTAATAGGTTTTTCCAGCTGACTGATGGAGCATCCACTTTGCAAGCTTTTTTGTGATGAATTCTTGTGCAGAATTTGTTCAACTGATAGTGCTGGGGTGAGGCAAAAAGATCTATGGCTGGGCTCCCCCATTTGTGTGTCAACATGTTGAAAACTTGTGGTTCCAGTTTCCATTCGTGTGGGTCCATAACATTTCTGCTTAGTTCGTCTGCCACAGTATTTAGCTTTCCTGGCAGGAATTGAGCTTGTAGTTGTATTTGATAGGTCAAGGCAGTGTTCCACAATGCCGTGGCTAGTCTGCAAAGGGGGTAGGAGTGTGTACCCCCCTGCTTGTTTATGTACCACATAACTGTGGTGTTGTCTGTCTATCATTAGTTGTCCTGGATGAAGGTAGTCCTTGAAGGCTGTCAGAGCATTCTGTACAGCTAGCGTCTCTTTCTGATTGATATGTAGGTGCATTTGATTTGGGCTCCATTTGCCCTGAATGCACTTCCCTGCCAGATGACCCCCCCAAGCATAGTCTGATGCGTCGGTAGTCAGGGTTTGGGCAGCAGGGGGTGGAGTGAATGGCAGTCCCTTGTTTTGGTGGTAGGCCTCTGCCCACCACAGGAACTCTAGTTGCAGGCAAGGTACAATAGGAATCATTGTTTCCAGGCTTTGACAATGTTGACTCCATAAACTTTTTAAGTACTACTGAAGTTTCCTCATATGCAGTCTTGCACATGGAATTAGAAGAATGCAGGAGGCCATGAACCCCAAGGCTTGCAAAATTTGTCTTGCAGATAGCAGGGTTTTTGTGGCCACCTGTTTGAAGTCACCAATTGAATTTGCTTTTCTGGCATAAAATAAGTCATCTGGGCAGTTGTATTCAAGCTTGCACACAGGAATGTTATTTTTTTAAGAGGGTACAAAGTTGTGATTTCTTTTCGTTTATGGTGTACCCAAGACAAGTTAGAACCCTTTTTACAAATGCCAGATGCTTTAGAAGACTGTCCTTGTTTTCTGTCTGAATTAGACAATCGTCCAGGTATGGATATATTTGAATATTTCTTTGCCTGCAAAATGCAATTACTGGTGCCAGGCACTTTGTGAAGACCCTGGGTGCAGGAGATAAGCCAAAGGGCAGTGCAGAGAACTGGTAATGCAAGTAGCCAGCTTTGAAGTGGAGGTATCTTCTGCAAGATTCCCCGATTGGAATATGCAGATAAGCCTCTTAAGTCTAGAGTTACCAACCAGGCATCTTTATCTAGCATATGTAGTAACTGTTGAAGAGTTAGCATCTTGAATTTTGGAATGTTCAGAAATGTGTTTAGAGTGGTTAAGTCCAGACTTGGACACCATCATTTGTCTTTTCTGGGTACCAGGAAAAGTCTTGAATAGAAACCTTGTCCCTTTTCCTCTTCTGGTACTGGTTGAACAGCCCCCATGTTCATGAGGGACAGAACTTGTTTCTGGGCCTCTGCCCACTGATTTGGGGGCAGATCTGGCCATCCGTTTGGGATTGGCAATGTGTGAAAATAAAATCTGTATCCCTGGGATACTACATTTAAAACCCATTTGTCTTGGGTAATAATTTGCCAGTTTTGTGCATGAAGTGCCAGTTTTCCCCCCAAAGGGGCAGCTAAAGTAAGTGCTTGGTGACTGTAGAGGGAAGTCATTGAGACTGTTTACCATAGGGAGGTGCCTTGCTGCTTCCAGATTTGGAGGTGGAGGCACCCCATTGTTTTGTTCTAAAAGTTCCTTGTGACTGAAACCTGGAGCCTTTGGACTGTCTAGATTTGACTTGAGCGGCTCTCCAGGAGACTGGAAAGGACCAGTTTTTAGTAGGCCAGTGCCTACTAAATCTTGGAGGGTGCACTTGTAAGAAATCTTTCACAGTTTGCATAGATTTAGCTTTATCTTCCATCTTTTTGAACACGTCTTCACCCTTATTGCCAAAGAAACGGTCCTGTTGTAAAGGAGCATTCAACAATTTTGCTTTAACATGGTCAGGCAGAGTTTGCTCTTGGAGCCAAGCATGCCTTCTTAGCACAGACTCAGTTACAGCAGCCCTGCAAGAGGCCTCCAAAGAATCAAAACCACATTGCAAAGTATATTTTCCAACTTGTTCAGCTGAATGTAATAAATCCTGCAAATCTTTATTTTTCACACAGTCAGATATTAACATAATTTTCTGTTTAAGTAGTCCCATGATATGCTGTTGATATTTAAGCATATGAAATTGACAGTTTAAAGCCCTGATTGCCAAGGTTGCAGACATGTAAACCTTCTTACCCCATCTATCCAGCGCCCTGGAATCTCTATCAGAAGGGGTAGGATTTTTAGCATTAGAGGCTTTAATGCCTTTGGGACCCTGAAAAATGGTTTCGGGGTCAGCAATAGGATTTTGAAAAGGAATTTGTGGGAGTCAGGAACCCTGCAGTATCTGTCTGGCTTACAAGGAGCCGGAGGCAGAGAATCAGGAGTCTTACTAGATTCTGAAAAAAAATCATCAACAATGTCTAGAACAGCAGATATGGCCAAGGGCCTAGGCTGAGGAAAAAGAAGAAAATCTCCTAGTCTCTTTTTAGATGCACAGAAATCCTGACTTTCCCAGTGGAATGTTCCCTTAAGGTCTGTAAAGTTTCCCCAAAGGAAAAATCCTCAAGGGGAGATGCAGAAGGAATGGAATCTAATGCATCAGAGTCCTCATAAGTAGGAATAGACAAATCCTATTCATTAGAAGAGTCAGAAGAAATAGAATCCTGTTCAGAAGATTCATAGTCAAAGTCTTGCCTAGGCCTCTTAGAAGGAGGGGGTTGGCTACCCCTGATCAGAGTAATTAAATCTTCAGCCATTTTTGATAATTTGTTTTTTAGGCATAGGGGCCTGCACATGTGGCCCAGGCGTCATTTTTTAGACATAGATTTAGATTTTGGCCTTAGTTTTGAAGATGGCATTGGTCTAATATACAAATCTGTAGGCCTGAAACCACCCTCAGAAGCCGGTGCTTGCACAGCGGCTCTGGACCCATTTAAGGTAGAGACATCCACGGGTTCCATAATTGAAGCATCTCGTGGCATACCGGACTCCAAATGGGTCTCAGTAGAGGCCTGCGAATCAGATATCAGGGGCTGCAAAAGCGCCTCACAGAGTACCTGCGAGCTGGCAACTGGCTTAGGAAAAACGTCGTCGGTTTTGGACCTCGACGGTCTGTCTCTGTCTTTTTCTTTGAGTTTTTTTAGGTATTCCGGTAGTCGGATTGCTAACCAACGGCATTTCTGGATAGTTAAATCTTGAACAAAAATATTTAGAAGCAAAAATATACCGACGTTTAATTGTGCGTTGATTAAACTTAGCACAAAACTGACAGCAAGGCACGTTGTGGTCAGGGCCTAGGCAAGGAATACAGTACAAATGAAAATCCTTATGAGGTATTTGCTTCCCACAAGTAATGCAATTATTAACTTTTACTGATATCGGTACAGAGCAAGAAAAAGTTTCCCCAACAGGGTACTTTGCTTTAAGTTGAAGACTTTGGTTCTGAAACTCGAAAATGAAAATTTCAGGAGTCGGCCGACCGGCACTTGCGAACTGCTTCTGCTTCGGGCACCGCACGGCAAGAGACTGATGTAATGGCGTTGGCTGCATGTTTTATACCCCTGACGACCTGACGTCATGGAAGAAGGGACAGCAACCGACACAGGACCCAAGACTTTGTTAATCAGGCCGACTGAGGGCAACCTGCCAGCAGATTACCCAAATGTAATGACTGCAAAAGTGAAACATGAAGAACATCCAAGGTTTTCCAAGAAAAGAATTTCAGATCACAGTCAGCTGCAGGATCAAAGGGGGAACTGGTTAAGGACTGGAGGACCAAGGTCAAATCCCAAGGCTCAATTGGTTGCTTCAAAGGGGACTCGATATGTAAGACTCCCTTCAGAAAAATTTTACATAGTCGAGAAATTAGAGAGGCGCCATCAAAACCATTATGGTAGCTGCATATTGGAAAGAGATGGGCTCAGAGTGAAGAAGCTGCAGCTCCGGATTCAAGTATGTTAGACAGATATTCTAAGACTACAGATATTTGTGCTGAAAAGGGACTTATTTCCTTTTTGTGACACCAGATAGAGAATTGCTTCCATTTACTAAAGTAAAGCCTCCTGTTTGATGGTTTATGAGAACCCAGAAGTATATGACGGACAGGAGAGGATAGATTACTTTGCATGTCAGTTAATGGAAGTGGAGAAACCAAGCTTTCAGAATGAGGCTTGCTATATTTGGGTAAATCAGACCCTATGGATGTGATACCAGGTCCGAAGTTGGATCCAGAATCCAGGATTGATGAATTATGAGGCCATAGGAAAGGGAAACAAATTTATCGAGGCCAATAGGGAGCAATGAGGATTACTCTGCTTCTCAAACTAAGAGCCTTCTTCAGGAATTGTGGGAATAGAGGGAGAGGATAATAAGCGTAAAGATCATCTGTGGGCCAATCATGTAAGAAGAGCATCCCTCGGGAACTCCCCCTGTGGGGGAATTAGGGCAAAGTAGCTGCTGCACTTGTGATGTGAGGGGGAAGTGAAAAGGTCACAGCAAGGCTGGCACCAGCGACTGAAAATCTCTGTCGCCACTGTAGGATTAAGGGACCACTAATGAGGCAGGAGAATGCATCTGCTCAACTTGTTTGCAATCATGCTGGAATCCCTGGGAATGTGCATTGCTATTAGAAAGTGATTGGAAGCTATCGCCCATTGCCAGGTTCTCAACATAACGGGTAGGATCTGGTTTCCCCCTGTTTATGTATCAGACTACGGACATGTTGTCTGACTGAATGGCAATCATTCCTGAAGAGAGGACAGAGTGGAATGCTTGCAAAGCAAAGCAAGAAGCACTTCCCTCAGTTCTACAACACTGATATGCAGGGTGGCCTCCAAAGGTGACCAAGCGCCTTGGACCATCTGTCCCTGATAATGGCCCCCCCACCTGTTCAGGGAGGCATCCACAGTCACTACAGCTTCGGGTTGTGAAGTGGAGAAAGGACAACTTCATAGGCTTTGGTCTGGCTTGATCCACCACAGGAGATCTTGCTTGCACTGACTGGTTATCCTGATCTGGTAAGACATGGGTAGGTCCAAGGGAAACCATTGTGTTATTAATAGCCACTGGAGAAGTCTCATGTGCAATCTTGCTAATGGGACCATTGTAATGGATGCTGCCATGGACCCTAAGAGTTGAACCGCTTGGGCCAACACTTTTGTCTGGGTCAATATCACTTGGATCTGCAGTATGAGTCTGTTGCCTGTGAAGGGGTGAAGGAACACTCAACAAAGCTCTGTATCAAATTCTGCCCCAATTAATTCTAGTTGTCGAGATGGGGTAAGTTTGCATTTGCTCTTGTTCACTGTTATGCCGAGAGGAGTCAGAAGTTGTCAGCTATAATGAATGACTGACAATAGTTGATGCTTGGTTGGTCTCAACTGAGCTGTCACCACTGCCATGCATTTGGTAAACACTCTGGGGGCTGTAGAGAGACCAAAGGTCAGTGCTCGAAATTGGTAATGATTGGCTCCCAGCCAGAAGTGGAGAAACCTTCTGGAGCGTTTGTCCATTTTTATGTGGTAATACACATCGTGAAGATCTACTGAGCACATCCAATGGTCTTTTCCCAAAAAAGGGAGTACAAACTGTACCATGATCATCCGGAACTTAACATGTTTGACAAATTTGATTACGATGCGTAGGTCCAGAATTGCCCTCCAGTCCCCTGTTTGTTTTGGCACTAAAAAGAATCTTGAGTGGAAACTGGATTCTATCTGGTCTGGAGGGGACTGCTTGGATGATTCTTGTTAGAAGCAGCTTTTGAATTTCTATAGCTGCAAATTCCCTTTGACTGGGTGGAATGTCGGGAAAGCGCCTTATCAGCTTTGGCATCAAGTTGAAGGGAATGTGATACCCTCTGGTTATTACTGTCTGCACCAAAGAATATGTAATTATTTCTTGCCAGGCAAAGTGGTGCAGGGAGAGAGAGACTACCTCTGACTGCTTCCAGAGGCAACCAATCAGGCCACTCCTCAAGAGCGCCAATAGGGCTGCTCAGAGAATGAATCTCTGGTTACATGGACCCCCTCCTTCCTCTGAAGGGGCATCTTCCATTTGCATTACCCCTCTGCCCTGGTTGGAAAATTTGCCACGTGTGTCACAGAAAGGCCCTTGGGATTTTTGTACCACATTTTCCCACTCCTGTGGCTCCTGGAATAGGGTGTCTGGGGAGTGGAAAAATGGACACCCACAGCAGATAAAGTCTTAATGTCCCCTTCTCACACCTGGCCAGAGTATCCTTAACTTTAGGACCAAACAGAGATGTGGCCTCTATGGGGATATTAAGGAAGTCTGGCCAGAACACCAGCACCTGCTGCCTCTTCAGTTGAGTGTGAAATCAAACTTATGGAGGAATTCAAATTCTAGGGTAGTAAGCTGTGAGGCAACTTTGTCTCGCACCTCATCAGAGACTGCTCCTGCCAGCATTTCTGAGAGTTCCATAATTAAATCTCTCTGAAGTCACATAAAATGTGCCAAAGAGTTCACAGACCTAATAACAAAGGTTGCATAAAAAAAAAGACGTACTTCCCAAGCCTATCACCCGAGACTCCCTGTTCGGTGGATGGACAGCAGTGCTCTCTTCGGCAAGCTCCTTTTTTGTGGCTGCCGCCACAAACATAACATCCACTGGGAGGCCCTTGGAGTAGTGGGGATTATCTGTAGGAGGTGATAACATCTTATCTGGTCTACTGGGCACTGGTTCAATGGCATTAGGAGTTTTCCTTGCCCGCTGCATGAACTGGACAAGCTCATCAACAAGGGAGGGGGGATGTCACCCAGGAGGTAGAGGCCCAGGCCCAGAAAGTCTGCAATTAGAAGTTATGTACTCACCATAACGTTCCATCTGAGTAGGTGTAATCATTTGTCTGCAACCTGTGGGTTATGGATTCGATATCGGATCCGAACCGGCATGGTTTTCCAGCTATGGATCCGAGCTCTCAGCTCCTCCCCTCACCCATAATGCCCTGCTCTCCCTACATGACCTCAGATCGAGTTTGCCATCAAAGAAATACCCTAAAAAGGGTAACACATAATATGCAGGAAACTGACAAGGCCAGGGGGATAGGAGGGCGGGATGGTTGCAGACAAATGAATACACCTACTCAGATGGAACGTTATGGTGAGTACATAACTTCTAAATCTGAAGTAGGAGATTCATTTGTCTGCAACCTGTGGGACAGAGTCCCCAGCTACCAGAATCTTGGGCGGCCATCATGGAAGGATATTCCGAAGCACCGCGGAGCCAAAGGATGCTCTACCTCTAGATGTAATATCCAACTTGTAGTGGGAAATAAAGGTATGAGATGAAGCCCAAGTGGCTGCTGAACAAATATCATCCAGAGGAATCCTAGCTTTAAAGGCCGCTGAAGTAGAAACTGACCGGGTTGAATGGGCATGTACTCCCTCCGGTGCGGGCCTTCCAGAAGCTTGATAAGCCAATAAGATGCACTGCAAAATCCAGCGTGATAAGGAGACTTTGGAAATTGGCTTGCCCAAATTGAATTTAGCAAAGGAAACAAACAACTGGTCGGATTGCCTATGACCAGCTGTCCTGTTCAGATAAAATCTAAGTTGCCTGTGAACATCTAAGGAATGTAGCTTGTATTCACCTTTGTTTTGATATTTAGGAAAGAAAACAGGGAGGTTAATGGATTGATTAATATTTGCTTCAGAAGCTACCTTAGGAAGAAAGGACGGGTTGGTCCTGAGGTATACAGGTCCGGATGAAAGACCAAGTAAGGAGGCTTGACTGATAAGGCTTGAAGTTCTGAAACTCTCTTGGCCGAGGTAATGGCTACTAAAAAGGCCGTCTTGAAAGATAAAAATTTCAGATCTACCGTCGCAGGTTGAAGGGGGCGGTCAAGGCCTGAAGGACCAATGAAAGGTCCCAAGGAGGAACCACTTGCTTTACAGGGGGTCTGAGAAGAAAAGTACCTTTTAGGAAAATCTTACACAATTTGGCAGACATCAGTGGACTGGAGTCTTGACCAATATGATAATGAGAAATTGCCGCAAGTTGCACTTTGACCATGGAACTGCTGGCACCATCATTAAAAAGAGTGGTTAAGAAGTCAAGCACCAGAGGAAGGGGAACTGTGAAGGGGTCTAGACCTTGCCGCACCGCCCAAATGGAGAACCGTTTCCACTTGCTGCGGTAAACTTTCCTGTAGATGGTTTATGAGCCGCTACCAGGATGGCATTAACTGGAGACGAAATACCGGGAGTCCTGATCAGGAGTGGAACTGGAGCAGCCAAGCAGTCAGCTTCAGGTTGTCCAGATTCGGGGTTGATAGATGGGACGGGTGAGATATCAGATCCGGAATGGGATCTAGAATCCAAGGAGGATTCACCGAGTGAGACCTTAGGAAGGGGAACCAGATCTGTCGAGGCCAGAATGGGGCAATGAGAATCATTCTGCACCCCAACCGAGAGGCTTTCTGAAGAACTTGGAGCATCAGAGGCAAAGGGGGGCAAGCATAAAGAAGACCGGGGGGCCAAGCATGCACCAGAGCGTCTCTTGGGGTATCTCCGGGAGGAGGGATTAGAGCGAAAACACTGTCGCACTTGGTGTTTGAGGGAGACGCAAAAAGATCGCAACAAGGAGTTCCCCACCGTGCGAAGATGCGTTTCGCTACCTGAGCATTGAGAGACCACTCGTAAGGGGAGAGAATGGTGCGACTGAGTTTGTCCACAAGGATGTTGGACCGACCCGGAATATGCATTGCAATGAGAAAGCGGTTGGTGGAGATTGCCCATTCCCACACTCTCATGGCTTCTCGACAAAGAGGGTAAGACCTGGTTCCCCCCTGTTTGTTGATATACCAGACGACAGACATGTTTGTCTGACTGAATTGCAATAGTTCCCAAGAGAAGAAAGGCCTGTAGTGCTTGCAACGCTAAGAGCACTGCTCTCATCTCTAGAACATTGATATGCAGTAAGGTCTTGGAATCGTTCCATGTGCCTTGGACCGTCCGGCCTGCAAAATGCCCCCCCCCACCCGAGGCGGGAGGCGTCCGTGGTCACCGTGGCGAGAGGGGGAGAAGCACAAAAGGGGCGGCCTCCGTGGAGATCTGGTGAGTGAAGCCACCACAGGAGGGACCGCTTGCAAGCCTTGCTGATCGCAATGGGATGATGCATAGGAAGAGCAAGATAAGACCACTGAACTAGGAGTGTCCATTGAAGGACCCGCATATTGAACCTGGCGAGAGGAAGAAGAGCTATCGCTGCTGCCATGGACCCTAGAGCCCTCAGGACCAACTCCACCGGAACTGAGCTGGAGTGGAGAATGGCCCGCACCTGGAGCTGCAGATTCTGAATTCTGTCCGCAGTGAGGAAGGCTCTTAACGTCGCGTCTAACCTGGCACCTATAAAATCTATGAACTGCGTGGGGCTAGGTTGGACTTTTCTGTATTTATTGTGATGCCCAGGCGGGAGCTAGATGGAGAAAGGAATCTCGCCAATAACAGTAGATGCCTTGTTGGGCGGTGAGAAGCCAGTTGTCCAGGTAAGGAAGACCTGCACCCCCTGAAGCCTCAGGTGGGCCGCTACCACTGCTAATACCTTGGTGAACACCCTGGGGGCTGTGGTGAGACCAAAGGGAAGGACCCCGAATTGGTAGTGACTGGCTCCCAGCCGGAAGCGGAGAAACCTCCTGGAGCGTCTGTCCATTAGGATATGGTAGTACGCATCCATGAGGTCTATAGAGCACATCCAGTGATTTTCTCCCAGAAGGGAGAGAATAGACTGTAAGGTAACCATTCGGAACTTCTCCTTGGGAACTGCCAGGTTCAAGAGTGAAAGGTCTAATATTGGTCTTAGATCCCCCGTCTTTTTTGGCATTAAAAAGAACCTGGAGTAGAACCCTGATTCGATCTGGTCTGGGGGGATGGGCTGGATGGCTTTCTTCTTTGGCAGATGGCCAATTTCTGCCAAAGCGGCCTCCCACTGACCGGGTGGAACGTCGGGGAGGGACTTCAATTTTGGAATGTGATGAAATGGGATGCGGTAACCTCTGGATATGATGCGGAGGACCCAGCGGTCTGATGTTATGGACTCCCATGCCGCTAGGTGCTCAGCGTCCCCGACTGCCTCCAGAGTGGAGCAGCCGGGCAACCCTTCAGGGCTGCTGCGCGGGCCGTTCAGAGAAGGGTTTTCTGGACCCGAAGTTCCAGGGAGCCCCTCTGCCCCTGGGGCAGCATCCTCCCTGTCCTCCTCTGCCACGGAAGGACTGGTTGTCCGGAGCGGGTTGGGACTGCTGCGACTTCCGGAACCACATCTTCTTCTGGCCCTTTTGGTTCCTAGAATAGGGCCTCTGGGGCACAGAGAAGTGGATTCCGACGGCAGACCGCGTCTTCCCGTCCATTTCGCTCTGGGTCAAAGTATCGCGAACAGTTTTGCCAAAGAGAGCAGAACCATCGAAGGGAGCATTCGCAAATGACGCCTTGAAGGGCTCCATGAAATCGCAATGACGGAGCCAGGCTTGACGTCTAGTAACTAGGCCTGTCCCTGCGGCTCTAGCGGCTCCCTCTGTAGCATGGGACAGTAACCGCATAGAGGTGTTAGTCACGAACCTGAGAGTGGCCATACGGGTGGAGTGCAACAATTTGTCCTCCTCAGACATGGACTCTGGGGGGGATGCAGCGTATTCCTTGATAAGATCGCGCTGCATCCTAATCACATGTGCCAGGTAGTTCAGCGCCCTCAATGAAAAGGTCGCTGAACTAAACATCCGCTTCCCCAAGCGGTCCATCATCAGAGACTCCTTGCTCGGGGGATGGACTGAGGGGCTCTCCTGAGCAAGTTCCCTCTTGGTGGCTGCCGCCGTCAACATGGCATCTACCGGAGGCCCCTTACTCCAGTGGGCACGGTCAGCCGGGGGACTAAGTATACGGTCTGGCCTTTTTGGGATTGGCTCCACGGTGTCCGGATCCTTCCACGCCCTGGTGGTAATCAGGTCCACCAGGGGGTCGGCAGGAGGGACACCCAAGAATAGACGGGCCCGCTTCAAATGCCTCCAAGAACACGGACTCGTCCGAAGAAGACTTGGGGGCAGACCACGCCCCCTTATGCGAAGCATTTCCATGATGTCTCCAAAAGAGACATCCTCGGGGGGTGATCTTGGGGAGCCTTCCCCTTCCTCCAAATCCGTGTCTTCTGTGAGATACTAGGGGGAGTCTATGTGCCTCCTTTTGCACGTATGCTTGCGAGGGGCATCCTCCGGGGGGCTGTCAGAAGACCCCTGCGCAGTGTCATGTTCCAAAGGAACAACTTGGGAGCAAAGGCGGGCTGTCCCAGTGGCCGGATGGTGGAAGCCTGGCCCAGTACAGATGGAGCGGCGGGGCGAAGCAAGTGCCGGGGTCCGGAAACCCTCAACAGGGCCCTCTCAACTACATCAAAAGCCGAGGGAGCCGACCTCGACCAAAGGATCCGATAATCGGCTCCCCTAGGATCCGAAGAGTGGATCGGGCGGCCGGCACTCGGATCCGAGGGACAGTGCTCTCCGACACGGACGGTGCCGAGCACGGATCCCCGGATCCAAAGCTCGGATCCAGGCTCCGAGGTCGGATCAAAGCACTTTCGAGGCAGGGTCAGATCCGAGTACCCAGTACTATCGGCCGACCCACCCCGGCTCGAAGCTGCTCGGCTCCAACTGCTCCAAACCCGGTAGCGGGTGGGAGAAGGAGCTATAGGTTTAAAGAAAGGGTCGAGCTCCCCAGAGGGGAGGCAAGAGCACTCCCATCTGCATCTGGGCCTGGATGAACCTTCTCATCATCCGGTCCAGATCAGCATCAGATAAACTGTCGTGGATCTCGGCGAGGTACAGTAGGCCTTGAGTGCCTCCTCGATAGCCTCGACGGAGATCGGGTCTCCTCCTCCTCAGGTCCCGGTGAGAAGCACACAGGAGACCGGAGCCGAGGAGGGGGAGAACCAGCAGACAAGGAAGCCGGAGGAGAAGCCCGCTTGGCAGGCGGGGCCGAAACAGAGGTCTCGGCCCGCCGCTTATGGTGCTTTTCCCTCCGGTCCTTCTTTCTTGCTTCCCTCTCCTCCAAACCACTAGAGGGAGGTTGAGTCCCAGGTGGAGGAGGGGGAGCCGGAGAGGAGGGATCCGTAGACACGGTACCCCCCGGAGCGGTAGCCGGAGCCGAGTCCGGGGGCAAAAGTCCCACCAGGACCAGCATCGACCTCCGCTCCTTCAATGCCCTGGGGTTGAACCCTGCACAAATGGAACATACAGAAGTGAGGTGTTCAACCCCAAGGCATCGAACGCATCGAGTGTGGCCATCAGCAGGGGAAAGCTTATGGCCACACTCGGAGCACTTCGAAAAATAAGCCTTAGGGGGTTCAGACATCCTAAGGACACTACTTTTTACTTTAATTAGTCTAAAAAGTAAAGAAAGTAAAGGCTAACTAGCCAAACAAATACAGGCCCAAACACACACTACGCACCAGCGAGGGGAGGGAAACTAAAAGTTATAAAAGTTATTAAAACTAAACTTTAAGCTACAAAGAAGGGAAACCTATAACTTTCACACAAAACTAACTGAAAAACCTTAAATTTAACACTGTAAATTGCAATAATAAACACTTAGCTGTAGAGCTCTGGAATCCAATCTGGTCACCAGCACGGCAAACTAGATCTGAGGTCATGTAGGGAGAGCAGGGCATTATGGGTGAGGGGAGGAGCTCAGAGCTCGGATCCATAGCTGGAAAACCATGCCGGTTCGGATCCGATATCGGATCCATAACCCACAGGTTGCAGACAAATGAATCTCCTACTTCAGATGTATATGTTCTCTTCGGAGGAAGGGGTGCTGGACTTCCAATCACCCCGCTGTTTAATCTCCAAGATGTCTGCAAATGAGACATCATCAGAGGGCGAACGTGGGGACCCTTACCAATCACTGTAGTCCATATCTTTGGTCAATGATTCCTCTGGGAAATCAATGCACTTCCTCTTGCACGTTTCTCTTGTGGGGAACCTCCTCGTAGGGAGTGTTAGATGGAGAACCTTGTTGAAGGATGCGTTGAGGCTCCTAAGCCCAGTGTCCAATAACGGAGTTGTGGAAGCTGTGGCACAGAGGTAGGATGACAGTGTATCTCTGACGCCGGTGGATCCAACAGGGAGCCTGTGGAGGCTAGTGCTCTCTCTAGTCCTTGGAAGACAGGACACCCCCCTCCAAGGATGGATGGGAGTCCAGAAGCAAAAGAGACAAACTCGGAACCGGGGTCACACCCCACCCCGAAGGATATGCTGCCAAGGAGGGAGCCATGGGATGAGATGGGCCTGCTAAGGCGACTGGCACAGAGGTTGACGCAGGAAAGGTAAGTGTCACACCTGGGTACACAGTGCAGAAAAGCCAGTCTCGGACCCAAGGATGGCCTGGGTCCGAAGACAACTCAGGCCTAAGAGAAGTCTCCAGCACAGAGGTCAGATCCGCCATCGGTGCTGAGGCAACTAGAACCAGGACTGCAGTCGGTGACGGGTGTTCCAAAACCTGCAAGGTGGTCGGAGGAGCAAAACATTGTGGAATCCTTGGAGCAGAACCCTTGGCTCTGAAAGGAAGGGAGACTTTAGCTGGTGTAGGAAAGCCTCTGGCAGCTAACAAGTGGTCCACCAATCTCACTATGTCCAATTCCGACAGACTATTGGAGGAATGATTGGATAACCCTGACTGTAAAACAGTATGTTCCAGAAAGGGACTATACTGTTGGCCATAGAAGGGATCCACCAAGGGGGAATATCTGGTCCTTGGAAGTATATCACCACTCCGTGCCGAGGCCGAATGGCCAGTATGAAGTTCAGGGTGGGGGGGGGATGTCTGGATCTGGGATGACTACTGTTGGCACAGAGAGGTGCATCAGTGCCGAAGTAGAAATTACAGAAGTTGTTGGTGCCGTGGTCGGTGCAGTCAAAATTATTAGTGCCAAAGAGGGGATGGACAGTGCCAATACAATAGGGTCTTTCAGAGCCTAAGTTGAAGTCGAGGTTGGTTGTTGGGGCCTTGGGGCCGGCGATTCTTTATGATAACTTAAGAACATTAGGTTTCAGTTCCGATATTTTAGCCTCATGAGGAGAAGAGGATAAAGACTTATTCCTCATTTCGTCTTCTTTCTTGGGAAGCAGTGAAGCCTCCAACTCAGAGATCGCCTCCGCAAAGGTAGATTTCAGTAAGCCAACATGCATAAGTTTATTTTTATGCTCCATGAGCATACGGTAGCTAAAAGCCCTACAAATGTCACAAGAGGGTTTCTCAGAGAGGTGAGGCACCCCCAAACAATACACACATGAAACATGGCTGTCCACATTTGGCATTTTACTGTCACATTTAACACATCTCTTAAAGCCAGTAGTTCCTTTCTACTCTGCCATACTAAGGAAATTCAACCACAAACCAAGAACACTAAACAAGGAATATATATATATTCAACTTTTTTTTTTGAAATACAGAAAAAGGAGTAAATACCAGCTATGATAAAAAAATACCCAGATTGGTAAATGGGTAAAAGGGAAAGAAGTACCAACAATGATACGAAGAATACCAAACAGGAAGAAATGGTAAACTTTAGAAAAATAAATATAAATATATATATATATATATATATATATATATATATACATATGGAGAGAGAGAGATATTAGAAACTTCAAAAAATATTAGCCACTTAATACGGACGCGGCAAACGAGATCTGAGGTAATGTGGAAAAGGGCACTATGGGTAAGATTTAGCTCAAGAGTTTTCTAGCTGGTGCTGGCTTGGAAAAACGGCAGAGTCAAAACCGAGGATCAGTTCCGAACCCAAGTATAATGACTTAATGAAGATTAACATCAGATTGGCAATTTTATCTAACACTACTATTAATATTCATTTGTCAAAAAAGGCCACATTGTAGAAATCATTAAATTATTGGGTGAAAGAAAGTGTATATGAACCTTTTATAAAGAAATCAGTGTTCCAAGTTTGTCTTTATGCCTGGACACTGTTATATCACTTATAAACTTATGAGTGTAAAGCCTCTATTTTTCAGCTAGGAAAAATTGCTTTTTTGCTTTAATATCTTTAACATTTACAGCAGTCACTCATCAGACACTCAACTTCACATTTAACCCCCCCCCCCGACTACACACATCTTTACAATACAACACAACAGTTACACCATGAAATATAAAGTTATCAATAAGAACAAAATCTCATTAATCTATGATTTCTTCTTCAGACCTTCCAGTGTCCTTTGAAACAATATTTACAAGGAGTAAAGGCTTTAAAGTCCATCAATCAGTTTAACAGAGTCAACAAAATTATTTTTCAACCACTTCTTTCAAATCTACATTCACCTGTATTTGTCTATATTTAATAAGCAAATTTACTTATTAATTTCATAATACTGCCAATCTCCTTGATTCCCTCTGTGATGTTTCTCCTCTTGGTCAGTAATCAAGGAGCATGAATTCTCACTAATGACACTGGTGAGGGACGGTCACTTAGAACTAAGATAGAAGCACAGTGTTTCCAGATGCAGCTCTCTGCACCAAACACAATTTCCCTTAAGAGCACACATGTAACACACACACAGTCCAGGGTCCAGATTTCCCTCTCTCCCTCTCTCTCTCTCCAGGCCCCCAATAAGTCTTCCCACTGGTTCAGCTAAACAATTGAGTTTTCAGCAGTGTCTCCCAGGCCAAGGCTTCCACCATGTTCTCTGTGAAACCAGTGCTTTATGTCCCTGCTCCAAGTAGCTGACACACACACACTGAGGTTTGATTTTCATACACACAGCTGGGAAAGGCTAACAAATATTTACTAGTGATGCCCCTCTGCCCAGACTATAAGGCAGTTACTGCCACTAAGAAACTCCAAAGCCAGCTACTCTACTGCTGGTTCAAAGGTACCCATTATACTGACTAAAATTAATTACAATACAAATAGTAGTATTTGGCCAATGCAGTAAGGCTTTCAGGAGTGGTCACAGTGTCACCAAATAAATACAAGTACTCTCAAAGGTTAAAATATTCTCTAAAAAAACAGAATGAAAAGTTTAAATATATTTAATAATAAAAAACATGAAAACACTAAATATCTACTTACAATAAACACTTGAGTTTAAGTCACAGGAAATATTAAAAATAACACAAATGGATAGATTCACATAGACTCAGAAAAACAGTACTTAACTAATCTCAATATTTTCCCGACTGATCTAAAGAATCACTATTCCCTCCTTCTATGTCAGGTTTCAAAAACAAACTGCTCTGAGACTTCAAGTATTAAAACACTGCTAGATTACAGAATGACATCACATACAGTTCCCATACTACTCCCCTTTTATTAGAAATTGAACCAGAATCTCACACATGTGGGTTACCTTACACATAGCATCTGTAAGCCATAAAATCATTTCAACTCTTCCACCCTTTCCAGTGTAGCAATTAGATCACTGCAATGGGCAATACAGAAGTCTTCCTAGTACAGGCATTTTGTCTTCTGGCTGCATTGAGACCTGTGAAATACAATCTTTATGGCCTAAACTAAGTAATTTAATTTCAGGATATTTTTTTCTAAAAGTTAGCTGGGGCTGAATTTCACCTCTTCTCTTCCAGTATCCTCTGTTACAATGCATACATATAATCAGTTACTTTTCTGTCTAGTAGGGCATACTGTTGGTATTTTTTTAACACAAGCATCTGTACAAATCTGTTTGATACACAGACGACATATAATTCTTTACAAAAATTCATCTAGCTATGCTAACATATGTTGCACATCCCCTACCCTACTTCTCCTGGCATAGATGGCAATACCTCATATCGTTACACCCTCCATTTCCCAATAGCAGTCTCTGATTCAAGTCCAAAGTACTCCTGTTTTTATTTCTAGTCAGCTCCTGTGCTCTTTTGTCAATAAGATATTTTCTTTTGGAACAATGGAAAAGGTTATACTACCAAAGTCTCGTCATGGGCTTTGTTACTGTCAGAGAAATGAGAAGCAGAATCCTCTTATGCTTTCCGGCTCACTACATACCGGCTAAACTTTTTTTTCACACACTGAAACTTCATACGTAATCTTACTTAGTGTGAAGGTTGCCAGCCCAGCTAGATAGATTTTTGTAAATAATGTGTCATTTGTAAATAGTAAAATGATTTGCTTGCCTTAGAAATTAAGAAAATTATATGTTCTGTACCGAGCTTCAAGACTGTAACCACAGTGCACCCTGCTGGAAAACAGCAGACATGCCTAAGCAAATGGATGTGTTGGTGGTAAAGGCTGGAATATACAGAGTTAACCTGCAAACTCTAAGGAAATAAGTGAAATTTGTTTATGACTCATCTCTGTTTAACGCAAAGCAGACAAGATGCCTAGAGTTTAGGCTTTCTTACTGTCTGCAAACAGAGATAATTACAGGTTTCGAAGGTAGTTTTATGACTTCCAGTTGACATGTTAAATTTGAAGTTCCTGCTAGCTTTGGAATTAAGGCAGAGGTGACAAGAATGATGTAATCTGAGATGATTCAGCAGAAATGTTTGTTAGTAGCTTATGAAGTCTCTCAGAGAGAAGTTCTGTGCATTTTGTATTTTCTTCTAGACTTGTAAACATCACTTCAGCACTTCTCATGTATATTTGCCTAGCTCTGTATGTAAGACTTAGATCTTAGACTCTCTCTTAGAGATAGACAGGAAAATAGACAGATAAGTCTAGATGTTTTCTGTATTTATGTGAGACTGTCCTGCAATGTTGTTTTAAAAGTTTTCCTGTGATTCTGATCTCTATTGTTACTGTGTTGAGTTAATGAGTATTGTCTTGTGTTTTTATTATTTATTATTAAATATATTAAAACCTATTAATTGTGGCTGGTTTTGTTTAGAGATACTTAAGCTCTTAGCGTACTTGCATATGTATTTGATGACACTGTAGAAGCCACTCCTAAATATCCTTAAAAGGTCTGGTCACACTATTTGGATAACATTAACATTACACAGTGTAATTGGGCAACCTTTAGTAAAGGGCCTTTACAGCAGCTGATAAGGGTGGTTGGTGGCAGGTGGTACTACCATATAGTATGGGCAGAAGGGGGCAAAGTTAGTAAACCTGTGCCAGCCTTCCCCAAGAGTGCGTGTGTGCTTGTATATAAACTGGCAATGCTACAACAGATAATGGAAATAATGTTAATTATTGTGCCACTGACACACATGATATACTCCACTTTACTAATTGGTTCAGGATAAGAATGGAGATTAGCCATGGAATACCTGGTGGAGATGAGACTGTTTTCAAACAATTATGGCTACAATGCTAATCTTACCAAGTACAAAAAGCTACAATTGGAAAACAAGTATTTTCATGATAGTATTAAGACAGATAGAGTTCCCAAGGGATTACGCAGATGGAAGTATCCTACAAGCATTTGAAAAGGGTCCAAGTTATACAGAGTCGATTGGCATGTTAGACAGACCTGAAGTGAATTCATGGAAGTCTTGATAAAGAACAGCAAGGAAATTGAGATTATCAATTTAGATACCTCTATTACCCAAGATTTATTATTTCCATTCCTTGAAGAAAAATATAATATATTTTTTATAAAACTAATGAAAATGCAAAAGCATACTCAAAGTAAGAAGGATAAGAAGCTGGAAAGAGAACATCCCTCCAGTACAATGTACCTGCCCACTGAGAGAATTCCAATTTATTGAAAAGGCATAATGAGAGGAATGAGCATGCAATGGAAAGGTCTAGCTAGGAACAATCAACTATCAGCCACAATGTGTCCCCTTTAGAACTTAACCCTTTATCCAGAAGATGGGAATGCATGAAGGATCACAACCACAGCTACAAAGCATCAGAATTCCATACCAGGAACTGTCGAGAACCATGGAGGAACAATAGAATTGAAAAGGTTGGAAGCAGGGACACAATGGAGGAAACATGAGATTAGCAAGATGGTCACTGTTTTTAATACAGACGAGAGCTTTAGAATATTCAATTATAGCGATTGTTTTGGTTT
>NC_056739.1:623168751-623186251 GCF_019279795.1 Protopterus annectens
CAATAAGGTCTGGTTTTCTAAAAGTGAGAAATTTTCAAAAGATTATATAGTTTTCAACAGTAAATGTAGTTGAATTGTTTAATGTAATACCATATGACCTCGGCCTGGAATGGTTCCATGACTTTTTGTGTGAATTCACCAAATTAAATGTTCTGGTCTTTTGTATCCAAGTAATTTTGAAACATAATTTTGTGTTTCTGGAAGGCCAGTATTTTAAACAGGTAAAAGGTGTAGCAATGGAGGCCGCTTGTGCCCCCATTTTTGCTAATGTTGATGGGAAAGGCATATTTTACTCAAGCATTTTCCAGTGAAGCCATGGAGATTGTACCACCAATTTTTGGATGACATTTTTATTGTGGGATAGACCTGAAGGAGAGATCCCTAACACTGAGTTCATTTATCATACTACCCGCTTCTTGAAGTTTACATATTTGTATAATTTTGATTCTATGAATTATTTGGATGTTACAATTTTTTTAAGATTATATGGCAACATACAGTAATGGGTTATTGCATTTTCACAGTAACCATTCATTGCATCAAAAAATAGGGATTGTGGAGGGGCAATATATTCGGATTGCCCAAATGGTCTCCCAGAAAAAGATTTTTTTAAAATGAATGTGAAAAGCTTAGCAATATGTTTCAATTGATAGGATATCCCTGTTAAACAGAGTCTACCATATGCAACAGCAAAGTGGAAAGGATGGGGGTGAAATTGTGCCCTTGATAAAATCTTCCTATACACCAGTTTCTGATATAGTAAAAAGTGCTAAAAATAATCCCATAGCTGGAGAGATGGCCTTCCTTGCTGAGTATTTCACTGAGTTAAAGCAGATTAAGTATATTTTGGTGAAAATTGGTATATTTTTTTTGTTTTAAAGATGTGGTTAATAAATTAGGTGCACAACCTACAATGGTCTTTAGAAGGGGGGAAGACAATTAAAATCTGGATCATCATTCTGGTCATTTTGAACCTTTCCAGAATAGTAAAAGACCAGGAACCTTTAAATGTGGTATTTGTAAACAATGTAAAGAGGTTCTAGAGGGGGAACATGTAGTGGTGAACAATAGATTTATTAAATCTAAATATTTTAGTAACTGTAGTATCCCTATGTAGCTTTATCTTAAAACTGTCAACATTTTTGTACGGGCAAAACACAGAGTTTAAGGAGCGTACATATGAACAGGTCACGGACAGTAAGAAAGGACATTTATATAATGCGCTTGCTAGTCATATAATGGAACATCCTGGCCTTTTTTTTTCTGTTCTTTGTGCTGGAGCATATATTCAAAGATTTAAAGGTTGGGGGGGGGGGCTTGGGAAGATTTTATTGAGGAAAGCGAGTTCAGATGGCAATTAAGATTGAATGCCATGGTCCCCCCTGGTCTTAATGAAAGTTTAACGACTGGAAGCATGTGAAGGCTTAGGTCATATGTGGTACAAAAATATTCATGTCTTCTTAAGTAACATTTTAACAGGATTTGGTCTTTAGCATGCGTAATTAGCAATAATTTTTTTAATGAATCTTAGTTTTGTCATTGGTTGTTTTAGGTCATGTGATTTTTTTGTGGGTGGTTTATTTAAAGATGGTGTTTTGAGTTTTTAACTGATTCTGAAGAAGTCTATGATGAGAAAAGTTTAATCCTGCACTGTTGTTCTATTTCGTGAATTAAATCTTTGGGTACATTTCTGTTGTGTCTGGGTCTGTCTATATATATACACTAGACTGTTATCCTGCAAGTCAGGCAGTGATCTAAAATTCCGTCCCACTTTATGCAGCTTACTAGCTCACAACAGCTGCTTGGTTAAGGGAAAGGTGTGTCTGTTTTCATGCATAACTGCCTACCTTCCCCAGCTGAGGTGTGCAAATCTAGCTTTCTCCATCAGTGATCACCTACCCTCTAACAGGCATTGCAAATATAGTGGACCAAGCTGTCTCTGCTCCCACAGGATGGACAAGCTAGTGCTGGCCACTCAAGCATATTGTCCTCAACTCAGGTGCCCATGCTATTAATTGAACATGTGTCACCTGGGCTATAATCAGAGCTTCATCCCCCTAGGCCATTAGACAACTATTTTAGGACCCTTTCTAATTTCCTTTATATTTTTAATTGTAATATTAACTCTTTTTTTACATTATCTTTTAACTCTTGTAACTGGTCTCATTGTTAATCATATACTTCTTACAACCTTAATTTATTCATATTTTCATGATTTGTTAATGTTACGTTTGTGACTTGTACAATAATGTGGCTAATCTTATAAGCACGTGTATATGTGTCCTTGTGTGTGTGTATATATCTCTCTCTCTCTCTATCTCTATATATATATATATATATATATATATATATATATATATATAGAGAGAGAGAGAGAGAGAGATCAATGTTTGTCATATTATCAAAGTTCAGAAACTTAATTCATACGGCCAAGACCATATGATCCAAGTTTTGGAACTGCGACCCTTAAAAAATAAAATCAAAACAATTCTATGCTTAATGTTTTTTGCAGGGGGCACCCCTGCTAATTAAATATACCAACTCTGAGCTCGCACAATGCAGAAAAGGGTACATTTCCCATTCCAAGCTGTATCACAATCTTCATTCAAAACGTTTGAAGTTTCAAAACTTCAATCATTTGGTCCGGATTATCTGATAGGGATCCGTGTGTGTGTGTGTATATATATATATATATATATATATATATATATATATATATATATATATATATATATATACACACATATACACACACACATGCATACTTCTATAGAGTGAGTGAGAGAGAAAGAGGGTGCCTGTTTACCTGCAACAGTGACTGAGTTCCATCCCCCCAGCAATATTACACTCAGCAGCAAAACACATACAGGAAACAACAGTTACTACAGGACAAAGGAGGACACCATCTGCCAAGAAAAATATAACCCTCATATACCCAGAGTGGATACACTTAACTCGCAGCTACAACCTAAAATCATGTTCATGAAATCATGAAAAGAAATAGGAATCCAAGATGGTTGCGAAGTAACACCTTCTCTTTTAAGCACTACAGAAGGGATTCTGTTTTGACAAACAGTTGTCCCAAAACTTGGAGAAAAAAGTAGCAAAAAATTATTTTAACCCCATTATCAGAAGACTTGAACAGTTTCTGGAAATTACAAACATTTTTTGGTGAGAACAACTTCACTGTAAAAATATCTCTGGCTACATTTGACTTCCACCAAGGCTCCACATGATGAAATGAGTACCAAAATGGAATAACAAGTTTTAACCTCTATCCAAGAACTACCACTTAAGACAGACTACTTTCAAGATAATATGGAATTACTTGAAACAAACTCAAAAACATTGTAGAATGGCACCATTCTAAAATCTGAGACATGGAAATATTACTAAATAATACAAAAAGATGATTGCGAGAAGAGTCTCAGACATTTTACTAAAAAATATGCCAGAAAACAGAGAATGGAGCAACAATTTAAGAACTTCTGGAGTCCCTGAGAATTGTATTGTGTGACATGACAGCTTTCTTAACTTCATGGAAATCACAAATTCTAAACCTGCAAGGAGGATATCTTTCTGTATAGAAAGTGTCCATCAAACAGTAAGGAAAGATGTACCCACCATCCCTGTTATTCATCTAAGCTCTATTGTGGGAAGATTTATGTCCTACTTGAAGAAAGATTAAGTCCTAAAAAAATCATGAACTAACTATTCAATAAACATACGCCAAAATGATATAAGGTTTGATAATGACTATGCTGTTAAATTACTTAAAAAGAGAAGGGGATACATCCAATTAAAATCTGAAAATCAAATATCAAAACCCACTTACTGTATTCTAGCAAGACTGATATTCTTCGGGCAGAATTTCCAATATTTTGGAAGAAGCTACAACTTTTATTAAAAAAAGAAGTTATGTACGCACCATAACGTTCCATGTCAGTTGTTTATCTCGCCTTTATTCTCACTGATGGGTTCGGTGCCGATCCTCAGCTCCAACACGGCCGATAGCAAAGCTCAAGGTTTGCCAGTAGCTTGAGACCAAGCCCCTTATCCCACAATGCACTGCTGGAATTACCCCAGATCTTGTTTGCTGCAAGTATATATATCTTTTTTTTCTTTTTCTAGAAGGAAGCACTTCCCTAAGGGGAAGTAGTAGTACTGAATAACCAGGATGGTACCAGCCTCTAAGTCAACTGTCAGCCAGGAAAGGAGGGAGGGACGTGAGAATAAAGGTGAGATAAACAACTCGCATGGAACGTTATGGTGAGTACATAACTTCTTTATGTGAAGTTAAATCTCGCCGTTTATTCTCACTGATGGGTAGCTTCCCTAGCACCCTCAATCTTGGGTGGCTCATGGAAGTACGTTTTTCAGTACCGTGGAACCAAAGGAAGACCTGTCCCTGGAAGCCTTATCTACTTTGTAATGTGTGATAAAGGTATGAGGGCTTAGACCAAGTGGCTGCAACACAAATATTGTCAAGAGGCAATTTAGCTTGAAAGGCAAAAGACGTAGAAACGACTCTGGTAAAATGAGCCATAGGTTTGTGTGTCAATGGCATGTTTGCATTCACATAAACAAAGGATATACGATCTGATAACCATTTAGATAAGGTTGTTTTAGCCACTGGATTACCTTTTCTGACCTCCGAAAAAGATACGAAAAGTTGATCTTATTTAAAATTTGAGCTGTCTGTGTACATCATGTTTGTGCAGCATGTATTCCAATTTGTTAGAGTGGTTGGGAAAAAAGACTGGCAACTCAATGACCTGATTGATATTGGATTCAGAAGAGACTTTAAGCAAAAATGAGGGGTTTGTTCTGAGAGATACTCTATCAGCAAGGAAAACCATGTAAGGAGATCTGATAATGCTTGATGTTCTGACACTCTGCGGGCAGAAGTAATGGCTACTAGAAATAGTCTTCCAGGACAAACATCACAAGAAGATGCTGGTTTGAAGGGGGGGGGTGGGGATTATTTGAGACAGCATAAAATTCAAATTCCAGGGAGAACAAGGGATTTTGACAGGAGGTCTCATGTGGAAAGCACCTTTAAAAAAAGCCTTAGATAACATGGCCCATAACGTTCAACCCATCGAATCCAAGGTGGAAATTTGATATGGTGGCTAACTGGACTAACTGTAGCAGCTGCTGCTCCTTCCTTAAAAATCTTTGTCAAAAATTCTAAAATGGACGATAGAGGAGCTCAGAAATGATCGATTTTCTGTATATTGGCCTAAATTGAGTACCTTTTCCACTTACTGCGGTATAGTTTCCTGGTGGATGGCTTGTGAGAAGACAAAAGGATTTGTCTTGTATCATCTGAGAGTGAATGAAGCCTGGCAATTAGGAGAAGTGGATTAACCAAGCAGTCAGTTTTAGGGACTGCAGTGAAGGATGGCGGTCCCCTGACAGGTGTGTCAGAAGGTCCGGAACTGGGTCCAGGATCCATGGATCCTCCAGTAGATGATAGTGAAAGAAAGGGAACCAAATCTGTCAAGGCCAGTAGGGGGCTATGAGGATAAATGTCCTTCCCAGTGATTTTGCTTTCTGTAAAACCTTGGGTATCAATGGAACAGGTGGGAATGCATATAGGAGACCCGGAGGCCAATCGTGTATGAGTGTATCTCTCGGGGAATGTCCTGGAGGTGGTATTAGGGCAAAGTAGCTTCTGCATTTGGTATTGATGTGACTGGCAAAGATGTCGCAGCAAGGCTGGCCCCAAATCCACAACTCATTGGTTGAGAGACCACTCGTGAGGCAACAGTATTGCACTGCTCAGCTTGTCTGCTATCACGTTGGATTTCCCCGGGAAGTGTGTTGCTATCAGAAAATGGTGTGACGACACAGCCCATTGCCAATACCCTGAGGGCTTGGGGTAAGACTTGGTTCCGCCTTGTTTGTTCAAGTACCAGATCACTGACATGTTGTCTGTCTGAATTGCAATTGTCCCTAGAGGAAGAGAGTCCTGAAAGTACTGCAACAACAGAAGTATCACTCTCAACTCCAGAATATGGATATGCAGATGTGACTCTTGATCCGTCCATGTGCCTTGGGCAGTCTTCCCCTGAAAATGCCCCCCCCCCACCTTATCAGGGAAGCGTCCGTGGTCACAGTGGCTACTGGGGGGTGGGGTAAAGGGTCTTTAGATTGTGACATGAAGAGACGTCAACCACCACCGAAGGTCTCTCTTGCAAGAATCTGTGATGAGAATTATGTGGTGCATCAGTAGCTTTTGGTAAGACCACTGAGCGAAAAGAAGCCATTGAAGGATTCGCATATGCATCCTTGCGAGTGATACAGCCAGGATTGCTGCTGCCATCAAACCTAGCACCTTGAAGACCTCTGCTGCTGTAGCTTTGTTCTTTGACACCAGTGAGATGACGTGTTGGCGAAAAAGTGAGACTCTTTCGACTGGAAGACGTAGAGTGTTGGTTGAGGTATCTAACTCTGCTCCTATAAAAACGGTATGCTGCGATGGCGATAAGGCAGACTTTTCAAAGTTGATTGTAATGCCTAATTGATGGCAGAGTGTCAGAGTATATTGTGTTGCCCGAGTCAATTGATGCCTGGTGGTAGCAGTGAGGAGCCAATCATCTAGGCATGGAAACACATGGAATCCTAGATGCCTCAGGTGAGCCGTGACCACTGCTCTGCATTTGGTGAAAACTCTGGGGGCTTTAGTGAGACCAAAGGGCAGGGCTCAAAACTGGTAATGATTGGCTCCCAGCTGTTAACGCAGGTGATCCCTGAAGCGTCTATTCATCTTTATGTGATAGTACACGTCCTTGAGATCTATGGAGCACATCCAACCGCCTTTCCCTAGGAAGGGAAGAATGGACTGAAGCGTGACCATTCAGAACTTCTCTTTCTTCACGAATTGGTTGAGTCTGCTGAGGTCCAAGATGGGGACCTCCAGTCCCCTGTTTTCTTTGGTACCAAAAAGAATCTTGAGTAAGTTCTGAATCCAACTTGGTTTGCTGGGACTGGTTGGATGAGACTTTTTTTCTAGCAATTTTTGGACCTCTACAACTGCTTGTTCCCTGAGACTGGGTGGAACATCTGGGATTCTGTTTACAGGAGTGGGAGGGGAAGAGAATGGTATGAAATATCCTCTGGAAATGATGCCTTGTACCCATGTATCTGATGTTATGTTTAGCCAGGCTTCTGGGTACAAAGATAAGCAACCCCTGACTGCCTCCAGAGCCTGACAGTCGGGCCTCACAGTAAGACGCTGTCGGGTTTGATTCTCAGCTACAGCGTCTTCTGCGTGGAGACATGCGTGAATGGGCATACCTTCATTGAAGGTTGTGTGTCAGGGCTGGCAACTCGGCACGTAAAAAATCTACTGCCAATGATTAGCGGACCGGAGTTCTGCTGTGTTGACCCCTAAACAGGAAAAGCCAAAAGACACAACAGGTAGTCTGGACAGGTGACTCAGGAGATCTGGATTGGAATACAACACCCAAGGAGGATTTATCAACTGAGGCCAAAGGAAGGGAAAGCTAATCTGCCGAGGCCCAAACAGAGCAATGAGGATCACTTTGGTCTTGTGCCTTCTGGCTTTCTAAATTTTGTTAAAAATGGAAATGGAGGAAAGGAGACCTGCTAACTAGAGCATCCCTTGGTGACTATCCCTGTGGAGAGATTAGAGCAAAGTAACTGCTGAACTTATTCAAGTATGAGGGCAGAGAGCTGTATACAAGAGAACAAAAACCAAGGATGCACCAACAGCTATGTAGAAATCCAAAAATTGTCAGCAAACAAATCCAAAACGACAACAGCCAACGATGTATTCCACTTTTTATTGACAGGAACAGAATAAAATAGTAAGCGCTTTCACATCCTATGATGCTTCTTCAGACTTCAATAACATTCAGTGAAAAGCCACTCTTTAAATACAGCTTCTTTGCACAGCTTAATCACATAACAAGCAATTACCTATTCATGTTTAAAGTGCATGTGCCTAAAGAATTCAGTAGTACTTTAAAAGTTGATCACTTGACCCAGCATTATGTGCATAACAAAGTGCAGTTGAAATAACTTTGTAAAAATGTTGTTTCAGCATTATTCATAAAACACATATAAGCCACTCTTTAAATGCAGCTTCTTTGCACAACATAATCTCATGTCAAGCAGTTGACTAATCATATTTAAAGTGCCTGTGCCTAAGGAATTCAATGGTGCTTTAAAAGTTAGTCACTCAGTACAATATTATATGCATAACATAATGAAAATGTTGTTTCAACAAGTGTATTTCATCTTTTGAAGTCTTCTGAAAACTCCATTGAACTTATCTGTCATTGACCAAGTTTATAAAATTTATATAAATTAGCTTATTAAAAATATATAAAAATAAAATGTCTAATAGAAAAAACTATGATGTCTAGTAAAAAATATATATGCCATTTTTAAAATATCTCACTAACAAAAGCATATAAAGAATCAATGTTTTTTAGCAAACTTGTTATATCTATATACAAAGCTTCAGTGTTTAAGTGGTCTGGCTGCTAAGAATGGTTTTAGTGAGATCTTCTCATTTAGACCATGTTTGTGAGCTTGCAGCCTAAGGATCCACTTGTTTTCTACTTCCTCTGTTCTATTTTTGGGGTTCCCCAACCTACTTGTCCTATTCACTTTTTCTAACACCCTAAATCTAAAACAATGCGTTAGACCATTTTCTATTACATGTCGTGCCAGTGCATTGGTGGTATTTTCCTTGTTTATAGCATAGATGTGCTCTCTTATGCGTTCTCGTAACGTTCTGTTGGTTTTTCCAACATAGAACGTTTTGCATAACTGACATTGTGCCAAATAGACCACATCTGTGGTTTTGCAATTGGAAAAGCCTTTAAATCTATATGTATGCCCTGTGTAAGGGTGTATGAAAGTTGCTTCTTCCGCTATGTATTTACATTGATTGCATGCATTGCAGGGAAAAGTGCCTTCCTTCGATGTCAAAGTAGGACCCCTATGCATTTGTTCATAGCATAGAAGCCTATTCAATGATTTCATGTTTCTATAACCTATGCTCGGCTTCTCGCTCACTAAGTTCCTAATTTTGTCATCGGCTTTCAATAATCTCCAATTGTCCTCCAAAATTTGTTTTATATGTGTGTTTCTATTGGTGAAAGGAATTACTAACCTATTTTTTGGTTTCAGTATTGCTAGTGGTATTCTCATACCTAAAATCATTATCCCTATTAAAAAACGGGGTACCTTTACCGGCTCTATGTATATTGCCTGTCTTAATGGCTTTCTGCACCTCAGTTTTTTTGTATCCTCTAGAGACAAAGTTATCTAGCAGTCTACTTTGCTGCTGATAGTAGGTTGTGTCTTGCGTGGTTAGTCTCGATGCTCTAAGGACTTGGTTCTGTACTATGTTGGAATGTATATGTCTGGGATGCATGCTGTTTCGATGTAGAAGGCTGTTCTTCCAACAGGACTTCCTATGTAAATCTGTATCAATCCCATAGTTGCCCTTAGTTAACATTACATCCAAAAATTCTGTCATCTGATGTGAATATGAACATTCAAAAATCAAGAAATTGGTCGTGCCATTGATGTATTCAACAAATTCCATCAGCTGTTGTTCAGTTCCCCCCCATACAATAAAAACATCATCCACAAATCTATTGTAGTGTTTGAGACAATGGACATATATCAAATTCTTTAATACATATGTTGTTTCCCAAAATGCCAATACCAGATTGGCGTAAGAATTGGCACAGGGAGTGCCCATGGCTACTCCCTTTTTCTGTAGATAGTAGCCATCATTATATAACAGAACATTGTTTTCAAGCACTATATCCAATAATGTCATCCAACAGATGACATTGTTGTTTGTAATGTGGTTCTCAAGCAAAAACAGCCTAACATATTCTATTCCTGTAGTGTTAGGAATGGATGTAAACAGCGATTTTACATCAAGTGTAACAAATAAATCATCCTTTCCAATTGGTGTAGCTGCTTATGAGGGCAGAGTTCACAGCAAGGTTGGATTCAGGGGGTGTAAGTTTTTGTCGCCATTGCCTGAGTGACCACTCAAGACAAAATAAAACTGACCTGCTCACCTTGTCCACTAACACGTTTGACATCCCCGTGATGTGCATTTCTATCAAAAAATGACAGGAATAAATTACCCATTTCCAGACTCTCATGATCACCTGGCAAAGTGGATATGATCTTGTTCCCGGGTTCCTATCAGCATCTCAAATGTTGACAATATCGAATACGATATTGTCGACGCAAAAATGCCAAAAGTGCAAAACATCGAACGGGTAAACGGAAATCTCCATAATGGGAGATTTACGTTTACTAAAATGTAGTGTGGTCTTGGAGTTGGTATATTTAAGTAGCGGGGGGTGCAGGGGGGCTTGCCCCCCTGCCTACACCCTTTAGATTTTTTTTTTGTATTTTTTTATTTTTATATTGGCAATCGAAAATTTAATAGTTCGATATTTTGTGAGTCAAACTATTACATTTTTGAAATGCTGATATAGACCCTTGTTCCCAGTTGCTTGTCGCTATATCAGACCACTAAGTTGTTCATCTGGATGGAAATCCCACCCTTTGGGAAGAGGTCTTGAAAAGCCTGCAATGCTAGGATGAAGACTCTTATCTCCAAAAAATGATATGAAGGTTGGTCTCTAAGGGAGGAATGAGCACCTTGAAGAGTCTTCCAGGAAAATGTCCCCCACCCACCCACCCCAGAAGGGAAGCATCCATAGTTACTGTGTCTCAGTGAATTGGTGGACAAAAAGGTCTCTCTTCCATTACTGACGGGGAAGGTTATCCTTCATTTGATATGTTCTCAACACGCTTGTGTGACAGGGGTGCAGACTTTGTGATCACTGAACTGAGAGTGTACACTGTAATATTTTCATGTGGTATCTTCTCAGGGGATCTAATGTGATGGTACAAACCATCAAACCTAGACAAAGAATCAACTTTGCTTAAGGAAGAGCATGCTGAATTATCCGATAGGCCACTATACACAAGGACAGCATTCTGGTATTTGGAAGCTTGGTAATTTGAAAAACTGTATTGATGCGACATCCTATAAGCTCTATTTGTTGCATGGGAAACAATAGGCTGAAAAGAAGGAGTTCGCCATGGGAAGACTCTATGATTGGTTGAACTAGCTTTAATTCAAGAAAAGAGAGTCAAAATGATTACAATCTGAGGAAGGCTATGGCTGAAAGCTCTTATCTTGAAGATTTGATTTCAGGTGTTTTTAGTTTGAGAGTTTTATTAAAGTTGTTTTTATGGGCATTTGTCCTTTTGATTTCAGTTAAAGCCTAAGTGGAGTTTCCATGGTGGTATGTCAAGATTTTTTCTGTGAACCTAGCGTATTTTGTCCTGAACTACCTTTGGCAGTTACTGGGTTTGCTTGCTTTCTCTCCTGTTAAAATGGGTGAATGGAACCTATGACTCACTAGCTTTAAGGAGAGCATACCTTTAGGAGAGGGTCATTAGATCTGAATAACTAGTGTCTCTGACCTCCTTGGAGTTTTAGGTACCAGATCCCATGAGTCTGCTGGCTATACAGACTTTTTTCTAGCTTTGTCAGAGCTTTTCTCTTTGTATCTTTTTCCTCTGATCTTTTATCTACGGAATTCTCTATATCTTTTTATTTCAACTTCTTCCTTTCCTTTTTCCTCTTTCTCACTTCACTGCCTGATGAAGCTGAAGCTTGGCTAGGGGTAGTAGGCATGGTATTAGATAACAAAGACCCCTGTCTGAGGGGGGAGCAAGCATCTCAATAAAAGGTTCTCTTTCCTGCCCTGAATGGCCCTGGAACCAAATAAAGCATAGACATCACAGTCCGTCTCTAGAGGGGCAGAACCTACACAACAGACACAAAGTGCAGGTCTTGCGGTGGAATTTTCTAACAGGGTGAGCACTTCTTAAATGCTTGAGGTTTTTCTGACAAGAGAGTCACTGCACCACAATAAAATAGAAAAAGTTGTATCTTACCTTAACATTCCATCTGTGTTGTAGATCTTTATTCATTCACTACTGTTAGGACTTTGGTTCCATCCTCGGAACTGACACGGCTGTTACAAAGCTTATGCCAGCCAAAAACTCTCAGCTAAGATCTACCCATAATGCCCCTTCTCACACTCTCTTCAGATCGAGTTTGCCCACCCTTATATTACAGAAATAACAACAGAGACAGTAAGAGGCTCTGTCTGAGAAAATACCTTAACTAAGGAGATCCTACAGTCCACCAGGAGTCCAGGCAGGGGGAAGGTGGGCGGGAAGTAATGAATGAATAAAGATCTACAACAGATGGAACATTATGTTAAGACATAACTTCTTTATCTAATGTTGTAAATCTTTATTCATTCCTTACTCTTAGGACCGAGTCCCCAGCTACTTAAGTCATGGGTGGCCCTAAGGAAGAATATTCCTGAGCACCACAGAACCAAAAGATGCTTGTCCCCTGGAGGCCAAATCCAATTTGTAATGGGTGATAAAGGTATGGGGTCTTGCCCATGTGGCTGCTGCACAGATATCCATAGAGGCTCTGGAATGAAAAGCCACAGAAGTAGCCATCAATCTAGTCAAATGATCATTTATTCTGGAATGTAAAAACAGTTTATTCTGATGGTAGATAAAGGTAATGACGTTTTTATGCCAGGAAGAGAGAGTCATTGTGGAGATAGGCCTACTCAATCTAGGTCCCGCAAAGGCCACAAACAACTGATCCGTTTTTCTAAAAGATTTAGTCCTGTCCAAGTAAAAACTAAGTCGCCTATGAACATCAAGGATATGAAAAGATATCCCCTCTCTATTTGAATACTGAGGGACGAAATCTGGCAGGTCAATGGATTGGTTAACTGAAAACTCAGAAATGACCTTGGGCAAGAAGGATGGGTCAGTACGTAGGGACACACTTTCCCTGCGGAAAATCAAGTAAGGTCTCTTTACACTTAAGGCCTGCAACTCAGACACTCTTCTCGCTGAGGTAAGGGCTACTAGAAGTAGAGTCTTCCAAGACAAAAATTTCATATCACAAATTGATTAGAAGGTTCGAACGGAGGGCTTGTTGACGACTGAAGCACCAAAGTCAAGTCCCAAGGCTCTATGGGGGGCTTGACAGGAGGTTTAACATGTAATACTCCTTTCAAGAAGGTTTTGCACAGACGTTGTGACTTAACAGAAGAATTGTCAAATCCATTGTGAAAATTTGCGATAGCTGCTAAATGTACAGCAATTGTTGATGCTGAAGCTCCTGCATGTAGAAGGGTAGTCAGGTATTGTAGGATCTTCTGAAAAGGTATAGAGAAAGGGTCTATGTCATGATCGTTGGCCCATGTAGAGAACCTAGTCCACTTACTAGAATAAATTTTCCTGGTAGAAGGTTTGTGTGAAGCCAGAAGAATCGCACGGACAGGAGATGACATATCAGGTAGCCTGGCAATCATCGGAAGTGGAGAAACCAAGCTGTGAGCTGGAGGCTGTGGAGATTTGGGTGACTCAGTCCCTGAGGGCGAGAAAGCAGACGTTGGGATTGAGCCAGATGAGGCCATAGGAAAGGGAACCAAACTTGACAGGACCAATAAGGGGCAATGAAGATCACTTTGCTTCTCAACCTTTGGGCTTTCTGGAGGAATTTTGGGATCAGGGAAAATGGGGGAAAGGCATACAGCAGACCCAGGGGCCAATTGTGCGTCAGAGCATCCCTCAGTGACTCCCTCTGAGGGGGAATCAGGGCAAAGTAGCTTCTGCATTTGTTGTTTAGAGGGGAAGCAAACAGGCTGCAGCAAGGCCTGCCCCAACGGTGAAAGATATGATATTATAGGACTGAGGGACCACTTGTGAGGAATCAGGATGTTCCTGCTCAGATTGTCAGCAATAAGGTTGTAACTCCCGGGAATGTGTGTTGCTATAAGAAAGCGGTTGGAAGCTACCGCCCAGTGCCAAATTCTCATGGCTTCCCAACACAGGGGATAATACCTGGTTCCACCTTGTTTGTTTATATACCAGATGACTGGCATGTTGTCTGACTGAATTGCAATGGTCCCGGAAAGGAGGGATGTATGGAATGCTTGCAACGCTAAGAGAACTGCCCTCAATTCCAAGACATTTATGTGTAAAATTGACCTCCATGGGGGACCAGGTGCCTTGGACTATCTTTCCCTTTAAATGCCCCCCCACCCTAGCAGGGAAGCATGGCCCTGGGCTGGGAAAGGCAGAATGGTCAACACCAAAGATCTGATTCTGGCTTCATCCACCAAAGCATTTCTTTCTTGCAAAGATCTGTAAGGAGCATCAAGTGGTCGTGGGGATGGGTTAAGATAGACCATCATGAAGAAAGGAGCCACTGTACTAGTCTCATGTGTAACCCCGCCAGTGGAACTAAGGTAATTGTTGCTGCCACAGATCCCAATAGTTGTAGGACAAGGTGTGCTGGTACAAAAGTCTGTTAGAAGAGGACTTGAATCTGGCTTCTTATTTTTGAGAGCCTGTGAGGAGGAAGGGAAGCTTGATATGATGTTCTGTTGAAGATCGCTCCAATAAATTCCAATGTTTTTGTTGGGAATATTTGAGATTTCTCCATGTTGATCGTAATCCCTAAGTGAAGAGCAAGGCCTTGAGTGTAAGAGAAGCTGTGAATGAGAAGACTCCTGGTCATGGCGGTAAGGAGCCAATCTTCTAGATACAGAAACACCTGGAATCCTTGTAGTTGAACATGAACTACTACAACTGCCATACATTTGGTGAACACACTGGGGGGTTGACGAGAAACTGAATGGCAGTACCTTGAACTGGTAGTGATTGGCTCCCAGTCGTAAGAGGAGAAATCTCTGGGAATGTTTGTCCATCTCTATGTGGTAATACGCATCCTGGAGATCTATAGAGCACATCCAGTTGTCCTTCCCTAGAAAGGAGAGGATGCGCTGTACTGTGACCATCTGGAATTCTTGAGGTTTTATGAATTTATTTAGTAAGCCAAGATCCAGGATTGGTCTCCGGTCCCCTGTCTTTTTTGGCACTAAAAAAACCTAGAGTAAAACCCAGGATCCTCTCTGGTCTAGTGGGACTGGCTGGATGACTTTTTCTTAGCAGCTTTTCGATTTCTAAGGCTGCTACCTCCCTCTGACTGGGTGGAACATCGAGGATTCATTTGACGGGTCTGTGATTAAGATCGAATGGGATATGGAAGCATCTGTATATTATTCTCTGCAACCATGCATCCATAGTGATGAGTTGCCAGGCTTGTAAGTGCAGGGAAAATCGACACCCGACTGCTTCCAGAGGAAAGCAATTGGGCTGCTGCTCAGGAGCACTGGTAGGGTCAGCCAGAGAAGGCATCTCTAGTGCTCTGGTTGCACAGACCCCCCTCTGCCCCGAAAGGGGCGTCTTCCGGATGAGTTGCCCCCTTTGCCGCAGGGGGATTGCTCACCACTAGTGACACGAAAAGATCCTTGGGACTTCTTGAAACAATTTTCCTCCTCTCTAGTTCCTCGAATAGGATCTTTAGGGGGTGGAAAAACGTATGCCCACAGCAGACAAAATCGTTCCATCTTTCTCACTTCGTGATAGTGTGTCTGAATTTGGGACCAAAAAGGAAAGATTTGTCAACAGGCGCATTGACAAAGGAAGATTTAAAGGGGTCTGCAAAATCACACAAACGCATTCAAACATGCTGTCTCATGATGATGGCTGATGCGGCTGCTCGAGCTGCCCCCTCAGTGGCGTGAGATATCAAGCGCAAAGAGGAGTTCAAGATAGATTCCAGAGTAGCCAGCTGTGAGGCAACAGTGTCATGCACCTCACCAGGCAGTAACCCTGCAAAGAGGCAGACATTTCTGAAATTAGGTCTCTTTGGAGATGTCAGATAGTTCAGCGATCAAATGGCAAAGGTCGCTGAAGCATAGGTCCACTTCCCCAGTCTGTCCACAGCCCGAGGCTCCCTATTTGGGGGATTAACAGTGGAACTATCTTCTGCCAGTTCCCTCTTGGTGGGAGCCGCCATGACCATGGAATCAACTACTAACTGCTTGGACCAATTGGGCTGGATTTCAGGGGTGGATAAAATTTTGTCTGGCCTCCAGAGGACAGGTTCTACGTTGTCCAAGGCCTTCCAGGCACACTGCATGATCAGCTTTACAAGCTCATCTGCAGGTGGGGTCACCCAGGAAGTAGATGGCCGAGCACAAGCCCTGCAAGAACATAGATGCTTCCAAAGGGTTAGAGGACTTCCAGTCTCCCCTCTGCTTGAGGATCTTGAGAAGGTCTCCAAATGAGACGTCTTCCGGGGGAGACCGTGGGGACCCTTCTCCCTCATTGCAATTGGTGTCCTCAGTGATAGATTCCTCAGGGGAATCAAGGTGCTTCCTCTTGCACCACCACTTCTGGGTGGCTCCTCACTGGGATCTTCTGAGGAAGACTGCAGAGAAAGGGTTCCCTTCAAGAGAAGATCATATGGCTCCCGTGCTCGAGATCCCAGAGTAGGGGGTTGGGACAGCTGCATGCCAGTGGGGGTTCTGGCGTTAATGCCATTGGTGGTGACTGCGAGCCTGTTGAGGCAAGGACCCTCTCCATCACCAAGAGTGCACCTGGGAAGAGGCCGGAGGAGAATATGCTGGTGAGTATGCCGTGAAAGCTTCTGTTCCAAAGGGGACAGAAGACATAACAGGGGTGGACAATCTTCTAGCTGCCAGAAGCTGGTCCACAACCATCTCTACATCTTGTTCTGAAAGGCTCCTGGTGGATCTGTAAGAAGCTGCTGAAGGAGAGTCAGGTCTTTCAAGAAAGGGGCTAAATTTGTGCCCCGAAAAAGGATCGTAAGTTGGAGAATATCTGGTTCTGGGAAAGTGTTCAACCTTCGGAACCGAAAGCGTCATTGTCTGTAGAGACATATAAGCTATCAGCACCGTGGCTGGGGAAGGTGCTGATGTGTTTACAGTAGTCAAAGCAGATGTCAAGATCAAGGACGGCACTGAGGATGGTGCCAAAGCTGGTACAGTAATAGGAATCAAAATCGGAGGTGGCACTGAGGGGGAAGACATAGAGCCTGGTGATGAGGTTGTCTGCGCGGAGAGTGCCAGAGAAGCTCTGTGTCGACTCAGTTTTGAGGTGGACGGAGATGTAGGAACAGAGTGACTCCATTTCTCTTTGTGTTTTTTAGTCTTACGTGGTCGTAAGACCTCTGTCCCAGACAGAGCCTCTGAGAAGGGAGTTTTCATCATACCCTTCAAAATCAACTTGTTTTTACGCTCTCAACGCGAGATTCCTGAAGCAGATATCACAGGAAGCATTCATGTGGTCAACGCCCAAACAATAAACGCACAGAGCATGACCATCTTAGTTGGGGATCTTATGCCCACACATCATACTGCTTAAAAACCAATTTGGCTTTTTCAGACATAATGCAAAACACAACACTAGCCCTAGTGACAAGATAAACAGTCAAAAAACAATAAAAGCAAAGTTAGTGGGTTTTTTTTTTTTTATATCCAGATAGAGAAAGGAAAGAGAA
>NC_056739.1:623189014-623206100 GCF_019279795.1 Protopterus annectens
TTTGCATTGGCTAGGTATTACTTAGGGGGTAGTTTGACTAGCAGCAGCAAATTAAATTACAGTTTGTTTACATCTCACAAAATATTTTAATTCATAATTAATCACAATGTTAGTGAATAGTGAGGTAGTTTTAATGTGTGTTCACCAACAAACAAATATTCAGTTAATGCATAAAATAGTTTATAACTAGAGAGAAACAAACTCAAATTCCACTCTCACATTCTCTAATTAACCTGCATTAGTTTGCCTTAGCTTCAATTTTAATTCACATTCCTGTGAAAACTCGTTCAGAATAAGTTTACTAAACAAATTATGCAGATGTCAGAATAAATTTCCAAACATTGCCTGAAACTTGAAATCAATAAAATATCTCAAGAGAAATGCCAGCCAGCTTTTTGCATTTGTAAAATATCTCATAATACGGCAGAAAGCTATTTCAGTTGTAAAATATCTCAAAAACATGCTCCTTGGCTAAATAACAAAATATATAAGCACCAGCCACTAGTTAAGAATTCAAAATCAACTTATGAATAGTTGATTGCTCAAAAGAGCAATCTGGAAGCAGTTAGAGTATACCAAAATAAAGTATATGTTGTTCTTTCGGCTTTTCATGGTTAGGGGTCACCACAGTGGAACTCCGGTCCATTAATGATTGGCAGGAGATTTTTACGGTGTCAGCTCAACGCCCAACCTTCAACAACAGCACGCCTATTTCACGCATGTGTTTCGAACGCCACTCGACCACGGGAAAGACATGCAGACTCCACACAGAAGGTGCTCCAGCCGAGAATCGAACGGAAAGAACCTCTTCCTGTGAGGCGACAATGCTACCGCTGCACCACCGCGGCTTTCCAACAAAATAAAATATGTGGCTCTTTTAAATCTTGAACACCCAGCAAAATCAGTCTACTGTATGTCCGAGCTTGCAATATGCCCAGTTTATATTTGACCATTTTCCTGATCAAAGAAATCCATCGAAGCATTACCTTGAATGTTTCACAGGGTCGGGTAACTTTTAAAATGTGTTATAAATACCAAAATACATCTTCAAAGTGTCAAAAACTTGAAAAACAAAGTTACACAACATAACACAAATAATTTGCTTAAAAAAAGATTTAAATAAGGCTTTTCTATAAATATTTTAGTAAAAGTAAGAAATTCATGGCAGATGAGCAACTCTCAATAATAATTCAGTCATGGCTCAACATAAGACAGAGTAGGCATGTAGAGGTAACATATGTAAAGGGTATTCCCATTTTGAATGACAGTACAGGGTAAACAGGCCAGCTTAACACCTTCTCTAAATCATTGTACAACCGAAAGTAGGATAAAACAAAAAAAATCATAATACCAAGTCACGACTGAAGAGAGACTTTACAAGCCACATCTGTCATCTAGCAAGCGTTGAGAAAAAACACAAAAATGTGGAGACAGCTATGCACTGTACAAACAGCATGAGGTCTAAAACGCAAAAGTAAAACCAAAAGAATAAATAAGCTAAATAAGGGATTTTAAAAAATAAAATTAGGTCAAACCCCAAAATCAGGTTAACCATAGTAAGAAAATAAAATAATAAATATAAAGTCTGCACAACTGTGCTGGAACTTAAACCACTTATACAGTTGGACTCATGAGTTGGACTCATCTTTCCTCCCAGTGGCTAGGCTCATGTACTAGTTCCTCACAACCTTTAACCTGACTATCTCTCTCCTAACTACTAGTCCCACCTTTCCCACCTCCTGTAACTATGTATATATGTACTGTCAGTAGATAGATTTATGTACAGCTGCATTACCTTCTTACTTTGTTACAAACTTTGTATACTGTTTAAAATGCGTTTTGTTAGCAAATGTTATGAAATGTATGCATTGTATAAATCATTGTGGAGCTTTTCTCCCTGGGCATCCAGTGAAAATGGGTACTCTTTGGCCTAGTGGACCTTCCCCATAGACAAATGCAAATACATGAGAACAAACAGAGAAAGCCCAGTGAAAAAGCAGGTGAAAGGCATTGAGCTCTGTAAAACAAGCCAGCTCGGAATAGCCAGATCATAGCTAGGGAATTATATAAAGCAAAACTATATCAGTAAAAAGCCATAGGAAAAAAACTAATAAAAAGAGTTTCCTAACATATCTTACTACGAAACTAAAATATACGCAATGGATCCATCAAAATGTTATTACACTATTACCAATTAGCAAAAAATTTAAATAAATCAAAATACTGTTTTGAGATCTGCCTATAAATGGACAAGATAAAAAGCCTAGGGTAAAAAATGGAAAAATAAATAAGTTACAGAATAAAAATATTGACAATAGTAAGAGTTGAAAAATTTATGAAAAATGGATAAAAGGTAAAAACAAATTCAAAGAACCAGTATGAGCTTATAACTAATAAGGGTGAGTAGAAGGGGCAGAGGGTCAAGGGAAAGAAAGGAAAATGTGGGGGGGTGAAATAAAAGTACAATTAAAATCCTAATGATTTACTCAAAAGGGAAATGGAGTGGCAAATTTGGCTACAAGCTAAGAAACCATCCAGACTGAACACTAATACCTCTATCAAGTGTATTTTAAACCTTAGAAAACTTAACCACCACAAGTTTTATTAGGTCCACTGTTATGCTCTTAAGAAAAGATGACCGCATGGATTTCAACTATGCATCAGACTACCACCACCTGTGGATATTGCTCAATTCAGCCTCAGGTATGGATTATTATGACTTACTAATTTCCACCATTTGTTCCTTAAGGTTTGTCTTTTTAGATCAAATATTGACCAACTGTTTTACTTGTCTGTTCTGGTTTTCACCCTTGTTAACCTGTGATTATTTATCAGTTATTACTTTTTAGCTGGTGCTTTTTTATAATTCATTAACTTGGTGCTTTATTGTGCTTATATATTTTTTAGTTTGCACATGAATGGATTGGGATTATTTATATTAGTCTAGTTTTTAACTTTTTTATTCAAGCTATGTTTTACAACTTGCCTCAGTCAGTGGTACTTTACCCCCTGCCCATCTACATTATTCAGCCCTGTACCCTCCTTCTTTGCTTGAGCAGCCATGCCTTGCCTGTACAACCTGTTTTAATTGTACTTTTACCCCATCACATTTTTCTTTCTTTCCTCCATACCCCCCACCATTTCTACTCACCCTTATTAGCTATAACATGCTCCATTATACCAGTTCTTTGACTTTTTACCTTTTATCCATTTTTCATAACTTTTTCTACTCCTACTCATCACTATTTTTATTCTATAATTTATTTTTTTTATTTTTCCATTTTTTTTTACACCAGGCTTTTTATCTTGGCCCCATCTATAAGTAATATTCCTTGCTGAAACCAGATTTCTCTCAAAATGTTCTTACGATCCATAACAGTTTTAGGTGGAATATAAATATTTGCAAGTGTAATCCTCTTCCCTTGATAGTAGCCCCTCAGTACTACAAATATAACATCATCTTTTTTAACCTCTTCTGTCACTATTGGAGCTCCTCTTGGAATTAATATAAATACTTCTCTTTTTCTTTGCCCCAGGTACTTCGTGGAATACCATCCTGAAAAAAATGTCTATCAAATTCACATGTTCAGTTATTTCCAAGTGTGTCTCCTGTATCACAGCTATTTGTACTGTATATTTTTCAATATAGTTGACTACTACTCCTTGTATATTTATATGTGAGACCATTTACACTTATTGACATTACAGAAAGCATTGTCTTAAAAAGCTGTTATTCCCACCTTTTAAGTACAACAGCTATTTTGTTAAATGCACACACTGTTTGGCAGACTGATCTTTTATACAGTTGTTTCTTGTCATATCTATTTGAGCCTATGTTGCATCATACAAAATTCTTTGTTTTATTAAAATCCAGCAAAAAAATGCTCCCAAATACCCCTAAAACATATTAAATTAATAACACACAAAACTATGTACATCTTCAAATATTGAAATTTTACCCTCCTAATAGGAACAAATGTTCCAATCATACAGCCACACTCACGGACTTGAGCTAATATACGAGAAAGTTTATCCATGCCAAGACATATGGTGCAGCCTGTGCTTCTACTAAGTACTGTCTGGTTTTGTCTTACCTTTACAGCTCTCTCAGCTGGGAAAACACTTGAATGCTTTCAGAGAACATTATCTACAAGCCATTTCTCTTTATCAGTTTTCTCCTACAGACTTGAGTACCAGACACAAAATTGGCAAGCATACATTTATTTACTAAAAAAAAGCCTTAAAATATTCAATATTCATTTTCATTTACTTGTTTTCTCTTAAAACTTATTATATCAAGCTAAGGGCTTTAGTTCAGTCATTCCTTTATGCAAGAATGAGAATATGCACATTCATTTTTCTTTCTCATGGTCTTTTAACCAGATTTTTCTCATTTTGTTAACACTGCAGTGCCTACATTTCTTAAAACTGAACAAGGAGAAAGACAGAAGGGAGAAAGAAAAAAACAGAAGCACCTATTTATATTAGTATCCCTAACGCACTTACAAATAATGGAGAAAATTTTACTTTATAGCATTGCAAAGAAAATCATGCACTATTAAAACAGTAGTATCCTAGCACAAAGTAGAGTGTATGCTTTAGAGTCCCCTATAAATTTAAAAGTCCAAAAAAGTCCAATATTTCCAGATTTTCTTGTTCTGTCATATTTCACAAATACTACTGTGGCTTTGTAATCTCACATTTGTCAATTTTCAAGTTACTGGGTTTATTCCTGTTTATCTCCATTTCCCAAATCTGGTCTCTGCTTCATTTCCAATGTACTCTCAATTCTTCTAGTCAACTCGTGTTTTTTTTTTTTTCTTCTCTCAAGCATTTTCCATTGAAGCATTGGAAAAGGTTTCACTGGCAGTCTCTCTGTGGTGTTTATTACCAGAACAGGAAGCAGAATATCCTTCTGTTTCACAGCTCACTTCTTGTTAGACAAACTTTGGTATTTCCTCCTTAGCATGTATTTCAACAAAAAATGATTTTGTCCCTCCAAGGAAAAATATTTTGGAGACAGCTGGGTACAGCAGTTTGAATCTCATGCCTGCTTCTTGACATTCCCTGAATAATGGAATAAATTTACTCCTCTTCTGCCTGGTGTACGAGTACTCATTTTCCACAAACACTCTGCTGTCTCCCACTTTTAGTACTTTGTCAACCTGCCATAGTTTTGCCAGAATCAACACCTTCTGCTGGTAAGATTGCATCTTTACTATTAAAGGTCTAGTTTGCTTTCCGATAGCCAGGTTTGGGGCATAACAATGTGCTCTTTGAATTAACAATTCCTGTTGTGGACTACCAGTTTGTTTGTGTCTTTTGGCTTTTCCCGGTTAGGGGTCGCCACAGTGGAACTCCGGTCCGCTAATGACTGGTAGTTGATTTTTACGTGCCAAGTTACCAGCCCTGATGCACAACCTTCAACGAAGGTACGCCAATTCACGCATGTCTCCACGCAGAAGACGCTCTAGCTGAGAATTGAACCGGACAGCTTCTTACTGTGAGGTGACAATGCTCCAGTTGCTTAGTTATGCTTTCATAAAATTACTAGTTTGTTCCTTCCAGCTTCTCTGGTATGGCACAAAATCTCAGGGTTTCCCCTATATGCTCTGTCTTCTAATTCTATTATTTTTTGAAACATTTCTTCTTGTGCACTTCATACTGAGCCAGCCTTTTCCATTGACTGCTGCATGTTCTTTTCTTATCTCTTTCATAAAACATGAACTTTTGTTCCTGCAGTACACCAGGCTAACCTTTTTCTTTCTCATACTACATCTCTCCTTCACTCTTCCTATTAGTATCTGTCTTATTTCTTCTCCTTTTACAGTACTAATCGACCTAGGTACATTCTATGTAAAATTGCTAATATGGTATTAACTGCTCATCGAAATGTGCTTCTCCTGAATCTATCTTGCATTCTGTGTGATGTTATGATTTTCTGATTTGTTACTTATAAACATTTGTAATATTTTGTAATGTACTTAGTATTTAGTGGAGCTTTTCTCCTCGGGCCTCTGCTGAAAATGGACATGTATCCAGCCAGACTAGCCCGGTCAACAAATGTAAAATAAATAAATAAATAAATAAAATATCGTTAAATAAGATGAAATTGTACACTACTCTATTAAATACATTAAACTATTAAGGCTGCTAGGAACACTATCCCTTATTCACTCCCCATAATTTCAAACTTTATTTTTCTATAAACTGCTTCCCACTGTAGCTTTACATTTTGCATTTCCCTCAGCAAAGAATGCTCAGAATTTTCTAGATTACTTGCTTGCACCTGCAGAGTAGTAATCAATGAACCTCTGTAAATTTCACTCAGAACAGAATGTACAAACTGCCTTCAGCTGCAGACTTACCTTCCACTGAACATTTGCTAATGCAGAAAACTAGCCAATATCTTTGCAGATGTAAGAAACTTAGCACTTTTCAAGGCTTTCATCATTCTGTCTAATTTTTTCAAGCCTACTTGCTTACAAAAAAAAAAACAAAACACTTGTTTATAGGGTAAGGCAAGGGCATTAATCTAGACATTCACCCTTGTTAAAATAAGGGAAAATACCTTCATCGTATGTGTCTAATTCACATGACCTAAATTTCATATGATCGAAATTCATTTGACTGAGACCAAATGACCTAAACTTCATTTGACCTAAAACTCATTTCACTGACAATGAGCAGTGGCAGTCTGAAGAGCACTGTAAGGCAAGTAAAAAGATATATGCCCTGTTCCCCACTGTAGTGTGACCCTGGAGTTAGAATATATAGTTGGGGGGGGTGTGGGGGGTGCTCCACAAAGTTGTTTTACTTAACAATATAAAATCAAACCACAGAATATATAATCAAAGTGGGGGGCTGCGCCCCCCCCCCATCTTCTTGGTTTAATGGAGCATCTAGTAATTTTGCTTTGACATGGTCTGGCAAGATTTGTTCCTTCAGCCAACCATGCATTCACAGAACAAACCCAGTGACAGCAACCCTGCAAGATGATTCAAAGGCATCAAAACCACACTGCAAAGTTCGTTTACCAACTTGGTTTGCAGAATACATTAAACTCCTGTAAATCTTTATTTTCTGCACAATCAGAAATAAACATTTTTTTTTGTTTAATTAGTTCCATAATATGCTGCTGGTACTTCAACATGTGAAAATGGCAATTTAAAGCAGTGACGGCAAGAGTTGCAGAGGTATATATCTTCTTACCCCATTTGTCTAAAGCCATAGAATCCCTGTCCAAAGAGGTAGGGTATTTGGCTGTATTAGCCTTAATACCTTTAGGTCCCTGGGAAATGGTCTCTGGGTCCACAGTAGGATTTTTAATGAGAAATTTGAGAGAGTCAGGTACTCTGTAGTACCGGTCAGGCTTTCTAGGAGCTGGAGAGTAAAGTATCAGGGGTAAGACTTGAGTCCATGAAGACATCATCTACAATATCCAGGACAGGGGGTATAGCTAAAGGCCTGTGCTGAGGTAAGTCTAAAAATTCCGAGTCTCTTTTTTGGACTGAGGGTATTCCTGTCATTCCCAGCAGAAATGCTCTCTTAGGGTATGCAAGGTTTCACCAAAAGAAAAGTCCTCTGGAGGGGAGGCAGACAGAATGGAATCCTCTGTATCTGAATCCTCATAAGTGGATAAGGGTATGTCCTGGTAATCAGAAGGGTCACAGTCATCAGACTTGTGGTCTGTAGAATCAGAAGGAAAATCAATTATTTGTCTTTTGGAGGGGGAAGGCTGGCTTCCCCTAATTAAAGTAACAAGGTCTTCAGCCATTCTAAGCATTTGTTTTTGAGGCATGGGAGCTTGAGAATGCGTTTTGGTTGTCTGTTTCCTAAGCGCAGTGCAAACTCTGGGCCTGAGAAATTCGGTAGTTTTAGTCAAAAACAAAGTAGTCTGTTTAATACGAACATCGGAAGGTCTGAATACACCCTCAGAAGCCTGCACAGCAGCTCTGGACCCATCCAAGATAGAGACATCCACAAGTTCCATAGTCGAAGAAGCATCGCGCGGCATACCGGACTCCGAATGGATCTCGGTAGAGGCCTGCGAATCCGTAGAAGCGGGTATCAGGGGCTGCAAAAGCACCCGAGTACCGGCTGACTGGCGACTAGCTTAACGGAAGCGTCGACACTTTTGGACTTATGAGGTCAGTCTCTGTCTTTATCCTTACTTTTTTTAGGAAGATTGGTAGTCGGATGGCTTAACGAAGCCATTTTGGAATACGGAGAATGAGAGCAAAAGAATTTAGCGACAAAGATTGCCCAACGACGAATAGTTCTGGCGTTGAACAAGGCACAAAGCTGACAGCGAGGAAAGTCGTAGTCTGGGCCTAAACAGGTGATGCAGTAAGAATGAAAATCTCTGAGAGGTATTTGCTTTCCACAGGCAAGACAATTGTTAACTTTTTCTGACATCGGTTAGAGCAAGAAAAAAGTATCCCCAACAGGGTACTTAGCTTTAGAAGACTTCAGGTTTAAAACTCAAAAAATGAAAATTTCAGATAGTTGACTAGCACTTGCGAACTGCTTCTGCTTCGGGCTCCCATATGGCAAGAAAAGCTGATGTAATGGCATCGGCTGCATGTTTTATGCCCCTGACGACCTGACGTCATGGAAGAGGCGACAGCATCCGAAGCAGAAATCCCAAGACTCTGGTATTCGGTCCGACTGAAGGCTACCTGCAGGCAGATAACCCAAGAGTGATGACTGCAACAGTGAAATACAAAGAACATCTAAACTCTTGTCAACATCTAATCAGATACAATAGAAGTTTAAAAAAAAAAAAAAAAAAAAAAGAAATCTGTGTCAGATATAGGGAATATTCTACATGAAGTTAAAAATCATTATAAAAGTCTTCATCAAGCACAAGAAATTATACAAATTTACAGCAACAAAATATGTGAATAAAGGACACTAAGCAAAATAAATGGTATCAAAGAAGTGACAAAATAAAATTACAAATTAATGTACCAAGAATTGATGGCATTATCCTAAAGTTATACAAGATATTTCCCTTTAAAATAATATAAATAATACCATAAATTGCTACTAGATATGAACATTAATATATCTCCTTCATGTAAACATTCATTAATAGCCCTAGTTCCAATACGGGAGGAGGATCTTGCATTCTGTTCCAATTACAGGCCAGTTTTACTTTTAAATTATAATATTTTAATCTCTATACATGTAAAAAGATTAAAAGACCAAATTGAATCTAATTGATCATAAATAAAATGCATATTACACGTAAACCCAAGTTAATATTAAAAGCATAGTAACTTTATTAGATTATGTTTATTTATTTACATTTGTATACTGGGCTAGTCTGACTAGGTCAGCAAAAACGAACCCCTTTCCAGTGAAGGCCCATGGAGAAAGGCTCTATTCATTAAAATGAGGACGCAAAAGAGAGAAAAAAATTACACTAATTTTCCTACTACACAAAGCAGCAGAATGCAACTGGTCCAAAATATCTGTAATCAAAAGAAACACAAGTAACCAAGAGAGGAAAAGACGGACCATATCTTCTTTAAGGTTTTAATAAAATTAAGTGCTTTGATTTCTATACTGATGTGATTTCATCAAAACAGCAATGCAAGCAACCACTCTCTATTTAAACCAAAAAAGCCATGGGGTATACTATACTTTTGCATGTTCTTGATCACATTTTATAATGTTACCAAAAATTCCTATATAGTTCTTGAACAATCACAAAAATTAACCCTCCCACTGTGTTAATAAAAAGGAGAAAGAAAAAAAAACAATACTTATAGTTTAGAAGCCCATTTCTTAAAAAGCAGTTAACTGTTATTTAATTCAGACTTGGCTTCTGAGCTGCATTCAACTGCAGCTGCCAAATTCTTTATTTTCTATTTGGTTATTCCAGTCACCTCTACATGATGACAAAACTATTTCAAGGATGCAAAAGACAAATTTCTTAACTTTTCTGCTTATCAGTATGTGTTTGAAAAGTAGATTTGTTTTATCCTTGTGCTTTATATTAAAATTATGTTGAAAATTCTGTCCCTGAGGTGGTTTAGTTTTAGCTACATAAAATACATCCCAAAATAAATAGCTTGTAATATAAACTACAACCCTGGTACGACGACTGAAAATGCCTATACAACTTACAGTTTTTGGGAACCCTGCCACAGTAATGTCTAGGCCTTTATTACTAAATCTACATTGCTTGTATGACCCACATTTAGCAATCTTGCCTTATTTCATACATACATCAGTACCTGTAACACATTGTTGTCTACTAAATATCTTAACATTGTTTCTTAAAAGTTGTGAAATTTTTTAGTCACAAAAATAGGCTCTTTACCCAAAATATTACTGATAGAATTTTCATTAACAACTGTGTCCTAATTCTTCACCAAAAGTTTCTTCATCTGTGGAAGTCTACTATAGTAAATTAGAAAATTAGTCTAACAACTTCAGAAAACATATCCTCATACTTCCCCATGGATAAACTTGTTCTAAAATTGTGCAAGCTAAAACTATCTAATTTGTTGAACATGCTTCATCTTTAGAGACTAACCTAGAAAACATAACAGCCTGTCCCCTCTATCAATCTGCATATAATGGTGGCTGGAAAAGTATAAAAGATTATTAGAATAAGTACGCTTTTTTGAATATACCAGGGGTTATCCTCCTACTCAAAGGACTGATTCTTAATTTTACATCTAGAAAGGTGGTGATGCTCCTACCCATTTGAAATTTCATGAAATGTGTTGTGTTGTTAACATATTCCATGAAATCATTAAAATCCTACACGCTAACCCCCCCACACACACACACACACACACACACATTATAAAAATGCCACCATGTGCCTCAAGCATGCTCTTAAACTTCTGTGGAGACAATCCAAAATTAATTTTCCCTCCACCACATCACAATATTAACATACACAGAGGTGCTTTTAAGTACCAATCGATACCCTCTTTTTTGAAATACTCTCCTATGAAAAACAAAATTACTTCATACTACAAAATCCATACAATTGCTCAACAGGGAAATTTCAACACTGGAAATGGTTCTATTTATACTTGTTGCATCAGAAAACTATTCTAAACCTTGTACATGTGGAATAAAAGAAAATAATTTACATACATCAGCAGTTATCAATAAATCACTATCCTTAAGTTTAAAGGTTAGCCATACTAAACTAAAAGTCATAAGTCATGGTGCCAAGACAACTCTCCAGTCTCACTCACATAAATCTAAAGATTATGAATAGCAGTTTGATTCACTTCTACAGGGAGAGCCCCACAAGCAAGTGATGTCTACAAGGCCACCACCAAAGCAATGAATGAATGTAGGCTGAACCTATGGCTGTGGTCTGCAGTCTTCCTCTTTTATCCTTAGACCTCTTCCAGAGTTTCAAAAGCAAAACCTAGGACTTCCCCTCTGGTGGTAGTTGTCCTGGCACAGCTTTTTCACTGCCAATTTTAACATGTGCTGGTAAGTCAGACTTACCATGCTTTCTCCGTCAACTATATACAATTAATTATTGTCACCTTCTACAGGCTGCAGTGTTATACTCTAACCCAAGCAAGAGATGCACTTGTGGGGGGGGGGGGTCCTGGTTACTTTTCAGAGGACTGCAACAACACTACACAAATGGTCTTAGCATTACAAACATCAGCTGTAGGTACTTTCTAATGATGTACACTAGGATGCAAAAGGAACCAGACAGTACAGAACACAGCCAATGAAAGCCGATAAAAGTGTATACAGCTATAGCCCAGAGGGATGGAAATCTGAATATAACACAGGCTTTGATTAGGAAGCTTGGCACAAGTGGAGCTAGGCAGAAAGGCAGACAAGTGTAGGGGCCAAGGCATGCTTGATTCTCCTGTGGGAGTTAGGGGCTTCCATACTCCTGAAGGAAATCAGGGTGGTGCAGTACCTCTTGTGGAGATGGGAGAGACCAGATCTTGTGTGCAGGTCTGCTTGAAAGGAATGCCCTTTGCTGTTCTTCATGGACAGCTCACTGCCATGGCAGATGAGCATATTAGGAGGAGGGAGAAAACTATAAAATGGTGAAACCATCCATGATGGCTGTCAGGCTGATGGCCCCTCTCAGATGAATCACAATCATTTAGAAATGAATGGTCTAACCAACAGAGGGTATGGTAGTCCAGAGGCAGCATGGCAAAGTGTCACAAAAAAATGACTGAATTCTTGTATCGCAACTACACAAGTAATTGAACATACTACAAACCAACCTTACTTGTGTTTTTGCTGAATTACTTGTGTTATTTGTGCTTCTCTGGCATTGATTGCTTTTCATTTCTTCTTTTTTTGTATTTCTCCCAGGTTGCGCCTGAAGTTAACAGGTATGATTGAATGAATACATAAAGCAAGCCACAGTGTCCACTGCAGAGGGAGTGCTCACCTCTGGGTAATGAGGCTTCAGAACAAAATGACTATGTCACTGAGAAAAAGGCACCAAGAACATGCAAGTAGTGCAGATGACAACTAGAAGTTAGGCTGACAGTTCTTTAATAAAGTAACAATTGTTCACTTTTTTTCTTTAGTTTTTTTAATACAGATTTTATTTTAAATGTTCAGCCACCTTTATTTGATTAACTACTTACCAGAAGTGACTTAAGAAACTTGTGTAAATAAACAACCTGGATGCAGCCCACTCGAAGTACTACTTTGCCATCCACTTTGGACATATCTCTGTAAGCGTCTCCTTCAGTGGCACCTGGATACAACAACACTCTAAAGCTGAACACTTCATCGCTTACTATGGACACTGCCTAAAAGTGCACAGAATGCTCTGTTAGAGTTTGCGATCATCACATTTACAAATGTATTACTTGTACTTAAGACTAATACTTCAAAAATCACTTTAATGCCCAGTTCAGTGTTTAGTTCTTGGCCATAGACTGATAGTGCCAAGGAATAAAAGCTCCACTACGACTACATGAAAACAATGCCCACACGCTGATCTATTTAAATACATTTCCTACGCACGCTCGCGTGCACACACACACACACACACACACACGCGTGTGCGGAAAAATATAAAGTACAGTTCAAGCACAGTCACGTGGTACAGAGATTCATTGGCAAGTACTAGGTTAGCTGCCCTTGTGACCCATTTTATTCCTAGCCAGTTTCCCTTTTTGTACTCAAATTAAAATATCCCATTTGGTTATGGATTGGCCTTACCTATATCATGGACAAAAATTTTATATCCCCACTAATGAGAATAACTGGGATCAAACAAAAACAGCAATTTGCAAGGTAGGTGAAAGTGCATTACAAAAAGCAACCAGCAACAGGGAAAAAAAAAAACAAAGGCCAGCACTTTCCAAACCCCCTAGTCCAACAATTTATTCTTTAGTCAGTTTAAAAAATATATATATATATATATATATATATATATATATATATATATATATATATATATATATCGGTTTCGGCAACAGCCTTCCTCAATATGGTAATAAAATTCAAATGTTTAGCAGTTACTTGTCACTTCCTTAGAGATTACATCACAATTCCTTGGACTCACAATTGAAGTCATATACTCATACAGAAATACAAAACAAACTAATATTCATTCACACCAAGAGAAACAAAAGCGTCTAGTTTCACAATCCAAAAACGTTCCCTTTCACTAAGCATGTTTTTTCCATCCTATGATCCCATATCCTGTAAATGAAAAGACTTTTTGGATAAATTCCTACATGGAAAAAAATGTCCTGTTTTAAAAAATGGGAATGTGTAGAGCATCAAAGCCTAGTTTTGGGCACACATGTTCAAACAGGATGGCATACATTTGTCAAGATCAGGGAAGAGAATTTTTTCCAGCAGATATTCTGCAATATTTGACAAATACTAGGCAGGATTTTTGCCAGGTCAAAAATTTGGCAGTTCACAGATCGCAACATTTAATGCATCTCTAACGGTTGACAATGCTAGGAGCATTAATAATAAAAGTTTTTTTTTAATTGAAAAATGTGATATGTTCCTATAAGATTGGTGGTGTTATTGTTTGTGAAACATGGTTAAAGAACATTGACTAGAAACCAGTTCTATCAGAGTATAAATGTTTTTACTGTAACAGACATTCTAACAAAAAATCAGGTGGAGGTGTTATGGATAGGGATTAAAGATAAATTATGAGACCTGTGATTATTACATGTTCAGTGATAACACCAATACTACAGACTGTGTTAACTGTGACGAAGACAACCCTTGAACATATAACAATTGTTGGAGTGTATAGACCACCAAACTTAAGTGCAGATGGCCTAGAAGAATACATACATTTCTTTCCTAAAACACAGGAGGGAGGAATAATATTAGCTGGGTACTTAAATTTACCAGAAACAGACTGGAATAATATTGATTCAACAATGTTAGTAAGGAAATTATTCACAACATATATTCAGGAACAATTGCTTCAAATTGTAAAAAAACTACCAGGGGACAGAATATACTAGATATTGTGTGTGTTCCTAAAGAAATTAATGTTACTTCAAGTCAAGTTTTACCACCGTTGATGTGCAGTGATCATGGGGTTATAAAGGTTAACTTGTTGCTAGATAACTCTGCAACCTGAAATCTAAACCAATGCACAGAAGGTTAATTACAGATTATACGGAAGAAAAACAGTCACTATGTAAAACTAACTGGAGTGAGGTGTTCAGTGGAAAAACTGCAGATGGAATGTGGAAAGTTTTGAAACAGAAATTGAGTGCAAAAAAATCAAAAATGCTTAACATCAGGATCTAGGCATACAACCATCAGGGGGTTATAGTTCCATAAGAACAAGATATCTGACTAAGGTGAGAGACAAAAAATATAAGAAATGGAAGAGAGGTCAAACTACAACTTTGAAAACTGAAATAAACAAGCTGGACAAACAGATTTAGTGTGAGACAATATCAAGAAAGAATTGAAAATTTATAAAAAGATATTGAGCATAATAGGAAACCTTTTATAGATGCATAAGATGTGGAAGGAGTAAAGACACAAATTGATAAAATGTGTGCAGATTCTAAAATTTATTTTCAGACACAACAGATTATAGATATATTTACAAAATCTTATCCAAAACAGTTTGGCCCCACAAAAGAGGTGATAAGTTGTCCTAGTGACATCCAGATAGCCCTAGATACTAGAATCAAATTAGATTATATTGAAAAAAAATGGCTAAACTGGATCCAAAAAAAGCACAGGGAGTAAACAGAATTAATAACAATGACCTTAGAACACTTCAGCAAGAACTTATGGTACCATTATATCTGTTATTCACTAGGTCATATAAATATGGGGAGATCCTCAAGACTGGGGACATGCAATTAAACCTGTCTTTAAGAGAAAGGGGAGTAGGACAGATTCAGTCTTACAGACCCTTAAGTCTACTTTCGTGTTGTAGAAAAATAATGGAGAAGGTAATATTGGATAAACTGTTGTCAGAACTGGATAGGTTGGGACGTGGAAATCATATATAAGCATATGCTGAAAACAGATCTATTACCACCTGTAACATGATGTTCTATAACATAACAGCTATGAATGAAAAATTGCACTGTGATGTAATTTATATAGATTTAACTTCAGAATTTGACAGGGTCATACATAAAACACTGATCAATAAATTAGTGCAACTAGGTAGTGATGTACTCTTGATAAGATGGATAGCTGCATGGCTTACAAATAGGACATTGCAAGTATCATACAGCAACTGGACAGGTGAAATCCTTGATTACAGTCAGGGTGTTCCACAGGGCTCTGTCCTAGGCCCTTACTTGATTAGATTGTATCTTTCAGACCTAACGTTTTCATATGAGGTGTTCTACAGTCTATATGCAGACGACCTGAAATTAGGTAAACTGATTACATGTGTTACAGATAAGGCATTGTCAGCAAAATACTGACTAAATGGACCATTTGGACAAAGGAGAATAACATGCCGATAAATACATCAAAAACTAAGCATATGACATTTGGGAGACAAATTGAAAGGTGAATAATTAATGCAGCATATCGTGACTGAAACTGTGGACTCGTTTAAGGACCTGGGTATACGGGTAGATTCAGCCACGACTTTTTCTAATCATATCAACCAATTGGTTAATGATAGTTATAAAACTATAGGCTATATAAACAGATTTATAAAGTCTAGGAAATCAAAAATGATTAAGTCATTGTTAGTTACATTAGACCCAAACCTAAGTATGGAATAACAATATGGAAACCCTATAAGAAAACAAGCATAAGTAAATTGGAAAGAGTACAGAGGAAATATACCAAGGGCATCCTTGGATGTGAACATTTTAGTTATTATGAAAGACTTGTACAGTTTCTCATACAGATACACAAGAGGAAATCTTATTCAGGTATATAGGGCATTTATTGACAACTACCTGTAGAAATGTTTGGAGTTATCAAAAAGTACTACAGAATCATTAGACAACCCACGTAGAAGATTCTATAGGAATGAGAAGTGTGCTAGTTGGTTATCTGACAGAATCGCTGATGCATGGAACAGACTACCAAATTACATTCAAGAAAGTACTAGTTTAGATAACAGCCTGGGCACTTATTATGGGAATAAGTGTTTTGGTATCTTGGCAAGCTAGAAGGGCATTAACGCCCGTGCTTGATATATTTGTATGTATGTATGTATCTTAATTTATTTTAATCTAATGTCACCAAGATGTCAAACCATGTGCGTTTTAAAAAAACGAGAATTCTTTCCAACATAGAAAGGAGTATCGTGAATTACAAGTAATAGCAGTTTTAATTTCATAAACACTATAGGAGCATTAGCTGATGTAAATTCTTTACTTCTGAAAATAACAGCAAATGCTGTATAGGTACCACAGAGGAAAAGACCGATTTAAAACATTGCCATCCAAAGCATTTGTACTTCAAGTACTACACATTCAACCCTCTTTTGTAATGACAAATAATTTCTTATAGTTTTACCACATCTATAAGAAAAAAAATATTTGCCAGGGAGAATGTCCAACAAATCATTGTCCATCTGTAAAATAAACTGATAACAGTGAACAATCTGGTGAAAAGAACTATTACAACCCCC
>NC_056739.1:623206600-623222514 GCF_019279795.1 Protopterus annectens
TTTATGTGGGGGCATACTCAACCAGGACCATCTCTAGTTTTCTTAAAAGTTTGCCCCTCTCCACTGTAGACATCAAGATCTCAACAGTCGCACTTGAATTTAAAATAAATAAATTCTCTTTGTAGCATTTGCAATAAAATAACTGAAAGCCATAACATAGTACCCTAACATAGTATGCTGTAATACAAATACCTAATACCCCAGAAATCTTATCTATCACTGAAACTTTGCCTAAGCCCAATATAAAGGACCTATAAATTATTTTTACCATGCTGTAATATCAAAGCATTAAAAATAGGAGCTCTAGCCATTTTCCAACCAAATTCATAAAAAACTCTCATCTTAACCCATTTCTGTAACAGACTTTCTTAATGCTGAGTTTCTTTTATACTCCTATAACCTGACAAAAGGTTGTGAAACAATAGTTGTATACATGGAAAGAATTTGGCCTTTACTTAAAGGTACCTTACTGGGTATCTAATTTTATTGTTAATGAGAAAATAGTAGGGGTCATCAGTGCTGATAAGTAAAATTTTAGCCCAGACTTTCCTTTTATTAGCTTGATGCTCTATGGCTTCATACAACTTATAACTTGTCCTGCAGGATGCCACAAATCTAATGGTGGTAGTACTTTGCCAGATTGGATAATGGTATCTGACCCTAGCATGTATATTTTTCTTCTTGTACTCTTCCTCATACCATCATTGACATCCTCCCTGCATATTCTAATGGACTTTTTACCCACCAACCTAAATGACCTTCTTATCAAATAATTCATAGCAATGAATGTTTAGCTTTGGGACAGTTATATCCACCCAAAAATCCTGTAAATAGTCCGGACAAAACAACCTACTTTTAGATTAGGCTGTGTAAGAATTTAATACAAAGTTTGTAAGTATTTCCAATTATCATGCACCATTAAGAAAAAGAGCAAAAGTTAACTACTTTCCTTGGCTGAGCAAAAGTGCTTAACTTTTCATGCAAAATAGAGAGAAACCCAGGGAGACTTAGTTGAAAGATAACACATGCCAAAACCTGTGAAATTGTAGCCCTGAACTAAAAGTCATCTAAACCCTTTTCGAATTCTTCTGCAGCAGACATTGCATTCCAGTTCATCTCGTACTTAATTGAGAGCATGAGAACCTCACTAAGGTTACTCCTTCCGTAACCCACAGTACACATTATCGGTGCCTTACTAACTCATTTCTTTTCACTGTACAGCCCATATTAAAAAAAATCCTGCAAAAACAAAACCCAGTAGAATACTTCAAAAGTGTAGCTGATGCTGTATCCAACCCCCATCTCTGTTCTTATAAACAGGTCATTAAAATAATTCTGTGTTTCAAACCTTTAGAAAAATTTCATTCTACTACACAAAGGATTTAACTCTGCTGAATTGTGAAACTTCAGACTTCTACCTATATTGTTGTCATTGCTTCAGTTTCTGGAAAGTGTTTGCATAACCCCCTTGAATAGCTCCTCTGTACCACCCATCAAGGATTTCATTATGTCCACAGCACAACCTCTGCCTTAATAAGCTTCACAAACCATCATTAAAGCAATTTGACAACAACCGTTCCCAGTGTCTCACATATCAACCTCCTGCAGCAAATGTTTTATCTAGATTTATACCAGACAACTCTTAAATGGTTGTAGCTACTTTTTTCGCAGACAGTCTGTAAAATGTCGTAACACACTCTTCCTTCTTGCCAGTTACAGTAGTCATTCCCCAAGAATCTATTAATGGTGTCTCCTCTTTAATGCTTTTTCTTTCAAAAAAACATTTAATAGTAATCATATTGTTTAACCTGGGAAATTTATCAGTCCCCATACTCAACTGCCATAAAGTTTCTCTTTGCTGTAATATACCTATATGATCAGCTAAAACTTGTTCTCCAATAGAAAATAAAAACTTTTTACATTATAGACACACCACTGAATGTTACAAAAGTGCATTTTTATTGTTTCTTTTCAGTACTGTAAAGATGTTCCATAATTTGGTTTTGTAACTTTCTAGTTGTCATTCCAATATAAAATGCAGTTTTTCCTGAACCTACACTTAAATAAACCCCCCCATTGTTTTACGATGAAACCTACATGGTACAATGTATGTTAAATTTTCTAAACTAATGTAAGCAATAGTTGGACTATTTTCGAAGGAAACAAAGAAATATATAGGATTATAGGTGAAGTTCCTCATTTTGTTTACTAAAATAGTATTATAAAAATTTTATTACAGAAGAATAATTCAGAAATTATAGGACAAACTTCTTCAACTGAAAAAAGTAAAGGGATGTACAAGTGTGGAGAGTGTAATGTTTATCAGTATATTTTAGAAGGACCATACATTAGTTTTAAATTTTAACTTGTACATTGATACAGTGTTATTTAAACATATTGATAGATTAATTGAAGTTAATTGCATTAGCTTTTCTGTTGTTTAGCAGTTGCATATAAGGGTTTTAACTTTTTTTTTTATAAGTCATTCTGGTGAAGTCATAGAGTCGAAAGTGTAGAATAAAGTTTCTTGCATGTTAATCCTGTTTGTTCTCTTGCTGATTGTTGTGGAGTGGTTTTTGATTTAGTTTGGAAGTTTTTGTAACCACTGTCCGATTCTGTGGAATTTTTTGGTTTGTATACTGCAACAAAATTTGCTGCTAACAAACCCTATAGAACTTGCACTGCTCTGCCGTAAAACAGTTACAATGACTTACCCTATCGTCTCCCATAACTCAGCTAGTTGTGACTTGTGACATATTTTATAAACCATTCAAAATGCTCAGCATTAAGCAGTATTCTCCAAAACTACTACCTCAACAGACCACCATGCTCGTATACTAAAAACAATTCTCTCCACTTGCAAACCTTGGAGATCTCCCTCTGGATACTGGAAGTCAATTTCACTTGCCCTGAGCTCCATTTTTAACCTCCTCCCATGCAACTAAACACTTTCTAAACTCTCCTCCAGCTAATTGAATAAACAAACCTAGTAAAGCCCTCCACTTAAAATAGTGTTGAGATATTCTTATATTCCTTGTTATACACACACTTAATCATTATCATCAACCCCTTTTACCCAGTTTTATATTGCTCATCTTCACTGTTGCACCATCTGCTCATAATATATAAATATTACTAGTCTCCACCCATACCAACAACTCCTGAGTTTTATTTAATCTATTTTTTCCTTAAAATTTCTTTAAATGCACTTCTGTCACTTTCTTTATGGCTTCTTTTATTACTTCCTGTTCACATTCCAAAACGTTCAAGTGTAATTCACGTCTGTCCCCCCAGTCCACCCCCGAAATTTCAGCCGTCATATTCATTATACCCAATAGATAGATATATATGTATGTATATATATATATATATATATATATATATATGCCATTTTAATGGTATATCTCTGCCAATTACTCATTCTCTTATTTTTTACAGCAATTATGGTATTCCATTGGTATGTCTTTGCCAGTAAATTGTTTTCTCTAATTTCTTGTAACGACTATAGTAAATCATTTCTATCGCATATATTCATCTTACATGTTACTGATTGTCTTAATATCATCTTTACTGGAAATTTTCTTTATAGCCCTGTGCTGAAAATGGGTACCATTGTCCAGATGCACATTCCCAGTAAACAAATCAAGTAAATAAGCAAACAAGCAGTCTAACTGGTTAACAGTGTGCAAAATAAATTCAGTTCACACCTAAAAAGAAGCCTTTCCAAAAATGACTATTCTCAAAAAAATGATGTAGCATTCTGATGGCCTGAGTGTAGTAATACATGTGAGAGCAAGCTCTGAACAGGTATTAGTGCATGCCCAGACTTTGCCTGTGATGCATAGGAGCTTGACCATTATGTAGTAGCAGTCTTTAATCTCTTCTGCATACAGGTGAACAACAGAAACTACATGAAGGACATTTTTCTTCTAGACTGATGGAAAAAAAAAAGGTCTCATGCCAATATAAAAAAGTCTTAAAAGTACTTTCACCCTACTTTCTTCTTTCTGGACTTCTAGTAGAGGATGTCTAGGGTTCTTCAGGTTGTACTGGAATGTCTTCATTGCATCACACTCCCCAGAACCGCTTGTTAAAGCACAAGCACACCCTGCATCATTAAGTCAACTTCAGTGACTATCAGAGCCATAGCCCTCCTTTTATTCACCATTTTAATGAAATAAGTGTTTATTAACAACAGTTCCTGTGAGAGGCTTCTCTAGCTATTACAAAAATGTTTCTGTTTGTCTTGCAGAAACACTAGTATTTCATAGGTTTATAGGTAGGTACTAGGCTATTAGCCCTAGGGTCTATATAAACTTAGCCAAAAAGGTACCCTGGCTTTCGCCACCCAAGAAAATTATTTTCCTGTGCCCCTGTCGAGCAGAGCCACAGAAGTGATCCCTGGAATGAATTTCCTATTTCCCATCCAATCATCAAGATTTTTCTTGAAGAGTGCTAATGAGGAGCTCCGTTTGACATAGATAAGTAGTCTGTTCCAGAGTATGGGAAGTCTCTGGGACAGGAATCTGTCCCTCCATCATGTTCTGTTTATTGTGGTGACAAGCTTTAGGTCCCTAGAGCGTGTAGCTCGGAGGGATTGGGATTTCTTTAAGTGGAGCATGCCCAACAGCTCTGGGTTTGACATAGCTTTGTATGTTGGGCAGAGATCACCTCTGAGTAGGCAATACGCGATAGAGTAAAGCTAGAGTTTTTTTGAGATGGTCTGCATAGGGCATCTGTTTGAGGCCAGTAATCCTCTTTGTGAGGTATTTCTGTGGCCTTTACAGTTGTTGTAGAAGTCTTGTGAGGTACATACCAAAGGAGGCGTTGTAGTCTATAATGGGTCTAATGAGTGATGAGTAGAGGGGAACAATGACCTCTTTTTTTCTGGATGAGAAACCTTTTGTGATGAGTGAGCCACATAGAAGGATTTCCTGACCACTGTGGCTATGTGATTATCAAAGGAGACATTGCTGTCCACCTGTGTCCCAAGGTCTCATCACACTTTCAGCGTTAAGTAGACTACCACTTATGTGGTAGTTTTTGGGTACAGAATTTTTACCAAAGGAGATGACAATACACTTTTTGGCAGTGAGCTTCAGGCCATGGCTTTGACACAAGGCATCTGTCTCAGTGAGGCCCTTTTGTAGTATGTCCCTATCGTTAGGAGTTTCAATTATGGCTCCTAGTTTGCAGTCATCTGCAAACTTTGTTAGTCAAAGACTTTCTGTGTTAGCCTGTACTTCAGAGAAGTAGATACCAAACAGGACTGGACCCAGGACTGAACCCTGTGGTACTCCACTTGTCAGTGGTCTGGAGTCAGATTTGGAGTCTGCTACTTTCACAGTGTGGGTTCTGTCCGTGAGCCAGTTGGCAACCCATCTTGTGACACAGGAATTTATACCTAGTTTAGTGAGCTTATCTATAATTCCCGAGTGGGGGATGGTGTCGAAAGCCTTGGCGAGATTTAGATAAGCTGTGTGAACCACCTTACCATCATCTATGGCTTTGGTGACTGCTTCAAAGAAGTCAGTCAGGTTTAGGAGACATAATCTGCCATTTACAAACCCGAGCTGGGTAGTGTCCAGAGGTGGAGATTACCAATGTCTTTCTTTGAGTTCCATAATGATACGTTCCATGGCCTTGCAGACCAGGCTCATCAAGCTGATGGGGCGGTAGTTCCCGGGGACCGTTGTGGCTCCCCCTTTGTGGAGTGGGATAACTGTTGCAGACCGAAGATGGATAACTCAGGAACACAGTTGTATTTTAGTTTATTAGACTCCAATGATCGCCAACAGCAGCAATAAACAGCACAGTCAAACTAAACAAACATAACGTTGTCGCGTTGTTAGTATGCACTTCATCAGATGAATAATGAACTTACTTAACCATCTTTATATACTGTCACTAATAAATTGATTAATTAATAAATTGATAAATTGGTTTATATTATATTACAACCAATAAAAAACTTTGCCCATATCTAGTGCATTTAAATGAAGTATTGTAGTTTTCATTGTTTGTATTAGCTATTGGATTTTTTAAAAAAACACTAAATGCTTTAATAAACGTGTTAAAAAACAAATAAAAATCCACTTTCAACATATTAATTAATGACAAAAAAGTCAGTATAAAATGCAGGCATTAATCAATTTATTAGTGACAAGTATATAAAGATGGTTAAGTAAGTTCATTATTCATCTGATGAAGTGCATACTTTGAAAACGAAAACGCAGTGACGTTGAAAGGCGTTTATGTTTGTTTAGTTTGGACTGTGCTGTTTAATTTGCTGCTGTTGGCGATCATTTTGGAGTCTAATAAACCCTAGGAAATTACAAGCTGTGTTCCTGAGTTATCCGTACTTTCGAGTTATTGATCTTTATTACCACATCTGTTTGTTTGGATAACTGTCGCAGTGTGACATTCAATGAGCACAAAGCCTGAGGTGAGGCTATGATTGAACGTAGTACTTGGGTAGGGTGCCAGTTCATTCTGTAGTTGGTGTACAGCGCAGCCTAGGATATTGTCAGGTCCCATGGATGCTGTGTTCTTGGCTTTGGAGAGTGTGCTTTTTACCTGTGCAGCCGTGATTATAGGAACTTTGTATTCTTCCGGTGTATAGAGATGTGCCCTCTAGGGGGTGAGAGGGGGGTAAAGTTAGCACTGCCAGGATGTTGGCAATATCAGTTGGTTCTGTATATTTAGTGCCATTGTGCTGTAACTCAGAGCAGATCTGAGTGTTGCCATTGAGATTCTTGACATAGCTATAGAATGCTTTGTGGTTGTCTTTAGAGTCAGTGGCAATTTTGTTTTCGTAACTAGCTTTGGAGAATTTTATGAGGGATCTCAGCTTCTTACTGAGGTTGACCAGGGAGTTCCTCCAGTCATGGGAGTTTACTCTTTTTTGCAACAGTTTCTTTCTTCTGTTGTAGAGTTTGTCTATAGCAGAGGAACACCAGGTTGGCTTCCTTTTTTTGGAGGATAGCATCTTGGTTCTGTTAGTTATAGCATGATCCATGCACTCGTGTAAGTGCTTATAAAGTGCATTTGTGTAGGATTCAGCAGTCGTACCTCTATTGTCAGTCTGCATGGGTGTCATGAAGTTTGCCACTTCTGTGTTAAGAAGTGTGAAGTTGGCTTTGGAAAAGTTTTTTACGGTGGTTTCCCTAATTGGGGGTGGGGGCGAGATGTTGATGTCTAGGGTGATTAGCTTGTGGTTGAATCTGACCAACGAGGAATTTACCTCTGGTGTGGAACACTGGTTGCCCATGTTGGTAATGACCAGGTCTAGGATATTGCTGACCCTGGTGGGGGTGTGAATAAGTTGATCCAAGGCATTTGAATTTTTGAATTCCAGAAAACGTTGTGCAAAAGAGTTGGTACACGAGTAGTTTTCCCAGTTAATGGTGGGGTAGTTGAAATCGCCCATTATTAGGGTGTTGTACCCTAATACTTTCCAGTGTATCAATAAATGAGGAGTGAGAATCCTGGGGCATGGTAGGGAGTCTGTAGCAAGCTACAGTTTGAATTGCAGTCTTGCCCAGAGTTAGTTGCACTTGGATAATCTCGGATGCATTATGCTGTGCAACTAGCCTGGAGGTGTGGATATCCTTAATGAATATGGGCACGTCTCCACCTTTAGTTATTCATTCCAGGTTAGGTGGCCGAAAGGTATGGTATGAATTGTAGCCTGGTAATGCAGGGGTGCTCTCTGGAGCTTTGAACCAGGTCTCTGTCACTGCACAAATGTCAATGTTCTCCATTTTAAGGAGTGCCTCGAGTAAATGCATTTTGAGGTTTAGACTTCTAGCATTGAGTAGCACTACCCTCAGATTTTGCTTGCTTGTACCTGTTACGGTGGTGAATTTGTCATTTGAACCTTGCCTATATATATATTCATATAAAGTATACAAATAAAAATTTACTAGCAATAGTAGTTGCTCATTATATAACCATAAACATAAAACTTTAGCTAGCAGACTCAGTAGGAGAGAAGGAAACTATGTATACATCTTTCAAAAAGCCATCTAAACATCTTTCTCCATCCTTGCATAACCTGACGTTCTGTTTTACTTAAAAAAAAAAAAAAAAAAAAAAGTCTTTCTTTAGTATATGACACACAGCATTCTCAGTTTTGGGGAAAGGCTCATCTCTGGGAGTTTTCCATTGCCTAGCCAAAATAATTCTTGTAGCGGTATATAAGAAAAGAGAACTTGTATTTCATCCCTGTCCCAAACCCTGAGAGGATATTGTAGCATTAATTCAAAGAATTCACAAAACTTAAGTGTTTAATGCTGAAAAACAGTTCAGTATATTGTCCATTTGATTCCACCTATATTGAACTCAACAGTCCCAGCGTGTGTATTCCATCCGACACTTCCAGCATCTGTTGTCCAGTCTTTTAGTCTTGTATATAGCCCTTGAGGAGTTAAAGAACAGAGATGTAACATTTTTATAGGGTGATCCTGTAAGCCAGACCAGTTTTGTAATAAATCACAATTTTTTCCATTTTTTCCCATTTTTGCATTACCTACGAATATTCCCTTCTTCACTCTGCCATTAGATCCTCAGTCTTAACATTGAACTAGTTGCCCTCCTAAAATGCATGTCTAGCTGACACCATGTTCATGGTTCCATTTAATACTAGTCCACTTATCCCATGAGGTTATTCTAATAATATTCTTCTTCCTAGTCTTTTCACAATTTTCCAGTAAGAAGGGGGTGTGTGTGTGTGCGCGCGCGCGCTAGCAAACACACACACACACACGCACACGCACACACACGCACACGCACACGCACACACACACACACACACACACACACACACACACACATATATATATATGTATATACACACATGTGTATATATATATTACAGTAAATTCTCACTTATACCATGTACCAGCATACAAGCCAGTCTAAAAGCGCAAAGCAGAGCCTCTTCTGCTCAATGCGGAACAGCCCACACTATGCATACAGGTAGCTAGGTGATCTGGCTTCTTGGGCAGTTCCCAAGACTGGCAACCCTCTTAACCCAAAACTGAGAACAAAAAAAGCTCTTCTGCTGTGAAATGCTTCATCAGTTACTAGCACACTGAGCTCATGAACGCAGTACTCTAATCCTATCCTGACTTAGGAATGGGGTCCATTCCTATCATGGTATTAGAAACCCAAAATGCTTGGAGAAATTAAACTGAGAAAAAGTTGTCTTTGTAAAACAATACGTACCCCAGCTTCTGTAATGCTTGTAGATCATGATCAGTTTCAACAAGTCCATGCTGGCACTATCACAATTTCTTATGTTCATTGGCAACCAGTTGGATGGGGTACAAATCCCCCCACCCCCAAACATATTACCACCAATAGATTTGACTATATCATACCTTTGCCATAGCTCAAGACCTGATGCATTCTCCATTCTCATCGTCTTTGGCTTTAGGGCAGCCACTGTACAAACTGTCCACCATGCCGGATTATATATGCTCTTTTGTGGACACTAAACGAGCTGTGGTATCAAGCAACACAGCTCATGACAAGTACTGTCAAAGACGTGATCTGATGATGTTAATCTTCTTTCCATTCATCACTGATGGGGTTCGGTTCCGAGCCCTCAGAACTGAGTCAGCCTAGTACCAAGCTCGCGCCAGCCAAAAAACTCTCGAGCTAATCTTCTACCCACAATGCCCTTCTCCCTGTTACCTCAGATCTCATTTGCTGCGTAAAGTCGCGTTTCAGCTGGGCTCTCAGCTAAGTGGAAACTTTTTGATATTTTGTGAGAAAATTGTTTGATTCTCTTATCGTTAGTGGTTTAGGTCCATTGATCTTCACTATTACAGTTAGATTTACCCCTTTTTCTCTTTGCTTCTACCCGTTTGGTAATCTTCTGTGTACCCTTTGTGGTACGGCCCTCTCTCTTTATCCTTGTGGTATTCCTTGAGTACCATACCTGGTATTCCTTCTTTTTTCTATCTACTTGTGTGTTTTGCTCTTGGGATAGATAAGGTGTATTTTTTCTTTAGATTTAGGCTACACTAAATAGGATTTAAGATAGTATATGAAGACTTTGATTGTTGTATTAACTTGTCATGATGTCTGACTTGAGGTTTCAAGCACTGTACTTCGTATAATGGTAAACTTCCTAACAGTGACTCTCACAATGATTGGGTTTATTGCTTGGGGGTGTCCCATCTTTCGGTGCAGCCTCCCTGTGTAATTAGCCAAAGTTTTAACCAGGGCACTTTGAACGAGTGCAAGAATAAGTTAATTCTAAAGGGCCTACTTAAATCGCTCTTTTCAGAGGCTCTTTCTGCGACAGAGGTCTCAACCGCATCTAAGAAAGTTAAATAAAGGTCCCATTCAATTCCCTCTTGACCAGGGTACATCTGTGAAACCTAAGGTACAAAAATTTTCTTTGGAGCATAAATCTGCCTCATCGGCTCAGACCTTATCTACTTCAGGCACTGCGACTGTTAGTATATCAGTGACAGCTTTGGCACCGATACTGTCTCAGTTACTGACCATAAACCTGCCTACTACGACTTCGGCACCAGATGCCACTTAGGCACAGTGCACGCCTTCGATGCCTATCTCTGCAATGATTACTCAACCTACCATATTGGCTCCGAGTGCCCCTTCGGCACCTAGCTCTCTTATGGCTCCGGCTACAATAGATTTGACCACTGCTCCCGGTCTCCAAACTGGAGACTTTGATGCCTGTAGACCCCCATACCACGGACCCGATACTCTCAATCCTTAGACCCATTTCCAGGCCAAGTCTATAGCCCATTCCTAGGTTGACTAGACTCCACCTCGGGAGTATCCTCTAGATCCACCAGGAGCCTTATAGAACTTGATGTGGTGCGTCTTGTGGACCAGCTGCTGGCAGCCAGGGGTATACCCATGCCTTCCAAGACCCATTCCCCTATGGGATTTAGGTTCATTTCTCCGCAGACTTAATCCTATTCTCCTCCTTCGACCACCTCGGTTCCAAAGCCTTCTGCTCCATCTCTTTCAGAACCCCCCCCATCTCGGCACCAGTAGTGGACCTCACTTTGGTTCCGGGGCTGTCCCTTTGGTCCTCTGTTCCTACTGAACCTGTCCTTCCTCCACCCCGTGATTGGGCAACAGGCTCTTCTGTTGGTAGCATGGTCCCAAGTGTTTCTTGGGTTCCATCCTCTGTACCGGGAGCTTTGTCTCCTCCGATCCTGCTTGAGGTTCCATCTTTGGGAGCGGGTTTAACGGAGTGGGGTGAGAACCCGGATCTGAGGTTGTCCTTATCTGTTCCAGGCTCCCATCCCTCTTCAGGCGGACCTGCTTTCCATGTGATGGAGAGGGCTCTTGCTTCTGGATGGATTTCACCACTGTCAGAACCCCAGTTTTCTCCCCCTGAACTACAGCTGCCACAGGCCACCTCCTCAGAACTCCAGGCAGGGAAGCCACAGGAAACTCCTGTACAGGGTGCCCACTCTTCTGAGTCCTCCTCAAAAGCCCCCACTGAGGCGCCACCGCTGAAGAGATCATGCAAGAGGAAGCACATAGACTCAACTGAGGAGTCTGTTATGGAGGACAGGGATTTTGATGACGGGGAAGGGTCCGCATGGTCACCTCCTGTTGATGTCTCCTTCGCAGTCATCCTTGAAATGCTGAAACAGAGGGGTGACTGGAAGTCCACTAATCCTTATTCTGAGGAGTCAGTATTCCTGCAGGCCTTTCTGTGCCTGAACTTCTACCTCTTGGGTGAACCCGCCTGTAGACTATCTAGATCAGCTCATGGTGCAGCATGCCTGGAAGAATCCTGACTCTGAGGCGATCCCTTGGAGACCCAAGAAGATTCTCTCCCCACCTGAGGAACACCCACATTGGTCCAAAGGTTTACCAGTTGATATGGTGGTGGCGGCGGCCACTTAAAAGCACCTAGCTGAAGAGAGTCCTGTCCACCCACCCAACAGAGTCCCAGGTCATGGACAGATTGGGGAACGAGTTTTTGCATCAGTGACCTTTGCCATATGGTCCCTGAACTACTTGCCACATTTTACAAGACTCCAAAGAGACTTGATTTCCGAACTCTATGGAGCAGTCGTAGGGCAGGTGTCTGACGAGGTTAGAGATAAAGTTGCCCCGCAGCTCGTACCCCTGGAATCTATCTCCAATTCATCCATGAGGTTTCTTTCACATGCAACCAAAGGAGTGGCTAGAGCTGCGGGTTCAGGCATAGTTATGAGATGTCACGCCCGGATGTGCATTTGTGACATTGCAGACCTCTTCAAGTCTTCCTTTTTGAATGCTCTCATTGAAGCATCTTCCCTGTTTAGCTCCAAGGTTAAGAACACTCTAGCCAGGTGTGAGCAGGACTGTAAGATCCTGTCTGCCTTAGGCCTACGGTTTTCCAACCCTCAAAGTTCCTTCTCCAGGAATCAGAGGAGTGGGAAGATGTGGCACAAAAAATCTCAGGGTCCTTTCCGTGCTACATGTGCTGATAATACCCCCAGGGGCAGAGAGGGTAACAATTCCAGAAGACGCCCCTTTTGAGGCAGAGGAGATCCACTCAACCAAGGCCCCAGAGTTTCCTTCTCTGGACAGCCTTACCAGCGCTCCTGAAGAGTGGCCTGATTGCTTGCCTCTGGAAGCAGTCGGGGGTCATTTCTTTCTGCACCAAGTTGCTTGGCTGTCTTATCACCACCGATCGTTGGGTGCAGAACATCATTACCAGAGGTTGCACCATTCCCCTCATATCTTATCCAAAACTTCCAACAAAACTCACCGATGTTCCACCCAATCAGTGGGAAGAAGCATTACCCTCCATCTCTTATTAACAATATATGTAACAAGATCTCTAATGATAGACACACTAAATATTTACCAATTTTACTACATGGTTTTACACCTAATACTTCAAAACCAAGTAACATTAACAGAACCCTTAGTTTCCCATTACCTATCTCTAGGGACATGTCACAAATTAGAAATGTCATCTCGAATAACTGGGACTTAACTGAATCACAATTTATGTCAGCTGCTATTGGCACATCACCTACCTTTTCATTTAAAAGAACCAAAACCATAAGAATTAGTTTAGAAAACAGAAATCTACCTTTTCTTATTAATTCTACTTCTACTTCTAACTCTCAGAATGGGATGCATTCATGTAATAAATGTGTGGTATGCCCTAACATTTTCACAGGATCTCAATACACATTCACACATTGTAATTATACTGTAAAGTTTTCAAAATATTTCTTCTGCCATTCTACAGCAGTAGTATATGCAGGTATTTGTGCATCTTGTAAAGCATTTTATGTAGGTAAAACTACAAGAAAACTTTCAGATAGAATTAAGGAGCATCTAGGAGCCATCAGGGCAAAGAACTTAAATAATGCCCTTGCTAAACATAGCATTTTTTGTACTACTTTTAGTAAATTTTAATTCATAGTATTAGAACAAGTTAACTGTTTTTTTTGGAGATTCGGAATTATATTTAGAACTAAGAGAACTTAAATGGCAATTACTGCTTAATTCTGAAAAATACCCTGGTCTGAATGAAAGTGTTAATATTAAATGTGCTTTAAAATGGAAGATTTAATTCTATTTTGACAGTTGCTCTCTTTCTACAAAATGTGTTTGCATCCATCCTTGACCTTTGACACACTTGTTAGCCACCATTTGTACAGTTAAATTAATATTCATGTCTCCTACATGCATATTTAGTGCACAACACTGTACATTTGTTCAATGATTAGCTAACACAAAGCAGTGTTTATTAAATAATCATGCCCCTCTCATTCATATATATGTTCATGGTTATTGTGTTAGGATGATTGGCACAGTTTAAATATTGTCTGGTTGTACTATTGGTTACTGTACTAATAAGTTATTAGTAGTTCATAGTTTTTTTGTTTACATGTGACTCTAGTTACATATAATGTAAATACTGTTGACTATAGGTTATTCTGATGAAGCTCTTCCACCTAAATAAGAGAGAAAGCTTAATCTATTCAGTGTCTGAGTTTTTATTTCCTTTCTACTACCTCAGTATTAATTACTACGCCTAAAGGAAGTCTGAATATAAATAATTAAGATTCTTCTAGTGCACGGTGTGTAATATATATGTATATATATATATATATGTGTGTGTATATATATATATATATATATATATGTGTGTATATATATATATATATATGTTTGTAAATATATATATATATATATATATATATGTATATATATATATATATATATATATGTGTGTGTATATATATATATATATATATATATATATATATATGTGTGTGTGTGTATATATATATATATATATATATGTGTGTGTGTATATATATATATATATATATATGTGTGTGTGTGTATATATATATATATATATATATATGTATATATATATATATATATATATATATATATATAGCTAAACAACTTCTGAAACAATGAAAGACGAAGGAGCCAATAATAAGCTTTCGTCCCTTTAATAGTATACAGGACTTCTTCAGACAAATGATAAAGAATATACAGTGCTGTGATGTAATATGGTAAGAAAGTTCAAACAGTAGGCGGTAAAAGCAAGCTCTAACCAATAACATACATACATAAGAAATGTCAATCAAATATAGAAGTAACATATGATTTAGTGTAAGGATTGTCAATCAATTATAATGTTAACACAGAGAAGTACAGTAGCATAGTTAGTGTCCCCACCTTAATGCACATTTGACATTTAAGGTTTCATTTAAACCAGGAGGGGAATCAGCATTAAGCTTAAGTTGCCATAATAACTCTTTAACTTCCAAGAAATTGTTAAAATCACCAAAAAAGGAATCTATTTTTTGAAGTACTAAAAACTTAAAACCATGAAAATTACTGCAAGTCAGCTTATGCTTAGCCAATGCATTTTTATTGTCATTATTCCTAATGGCAGCAACATGCTCTTTTATTCTAGTGGAAAGCATTCTGGAAGTTTTCCCTACATAAAAAGCTGGGCAAGAATTGCACACAGCTGCATAAACTATATTGATGGTTTTACAATTAAAGTGTTTGTGGAAAGTGATAGAATATTTATTGTGTTGAAAAACAAAACGGCCACCAGCCAGGATATATGTACAGGCTACACAATTGCCACAGGGGAACATACCAGGAGTGGGCGAAGGTGGCAGATTATGTTCAAGAAGAAATTTGCTATCCCTGTTTTCAAATGAAAATCTTCATACAGCTGAACAGTCTCAATCTGCACCGGAAATGGTGGTTCGCCCTAAAATAAAGAATGTGTCCTGTGGTTCATCTATTTTACAATCTAATTCCTCACTTTCCTCAACTGATCCGGTTGTCCGCCCTAGAAGAAAGAACTTTCGGCCTGACTCTACGTTCAGTTCTTCTGAGCCCCTGCAGCGATTAAGCTCTCCTGCTGCCTCTTCGAATGAACTTAACAATTCTCTGCTGTGTGACTGCACATTATTACACCGGACTGTTGAATCTGGCTTAGAAAGATTCCCTACCAAAGCTGTTTTACCTACACGTGCTTTTCAAATTGAATTATCTCACCCTAGCACGCAGCTACCTACAGCCACAGAGTTTACTACAGCCACAGAGTTTAATTCAGCTTCAACTCTATTACTCAACTCTGATGCTCCCACTGTGAAAAGTCGCAATAACTTGTTCTCTGAAACTAATGTAGTGCGTACACATGCTCTGCATAATTCTAGCTTTATTTCTGCAAATTTTCAGACATCGGAAGAGATTCCTTCTCCAACATTATGCCTTACCTCATTATCTGACTCTATGTGTGATAAGGCGGGAAAGTTTTTCACACAAAACCATTCCGGACGACGCTTATCTCCCTTGGCGGGCCTGCCTCACGATATATCTTCACAGGATCAAAGGTCTTCTACCTTTGCCTCACAGAATCAAGG
>NC_056739.1:623223014-623240514 GCF_019279795.1 Protopterus annectens
ATATAAAATTATGTTTTATATATATATATATATATATATATATATATATATATATATAATATAAATCCTATAACAGAAAATAAGGCATGCATCTCGCTGTAGAAAATATTGTCATGTATAAAGCATATTATATAGGTAAGCATAGATGGGGCAAAGTAGTAAAATTAAAAGATCTAACGTAAAGCACATTTAATGTTAATATATTCATTCAGTCCTGGTGGTAAATCGGCTGCCAAAGTAAGTTGCCATTTGAGTTCTTTAACTTCCAAAAGAGTATCCGAGTCTCCAAAGAACACTGCAACTTGTTCCAGTACTAGGAAGTTAAATTTTTCAAACTGTCTGCATTTACTAGCATGGCGTGCTAAAGCATTATATGAATCCAAGGTTTTAATGGCTCTTGCATGTTCTTTAATACGATCAGAAAATTTCCGGCAGGTTTTGCCCACATAAAACAAAGAACAAGACCCACAAACAGCTGCATAGACAATATTAATGGAATGGTAGTCAAAATGCTGTCTGAATAATACTTTTAATTATTGTGAGGAAAAACAAAAACAGACCCTACCTTAATATATTGGCAAGAGACACATGAACCACAACAGAACATACCAGGGGAATCATTATTGTTTACCACATTTTTCACAACAAACATAGGGTCCCTGTTTTCAAAAGCCATCTGAAGTGTTCTAGTCGTTTGTATGGAAACATGATTGTAGTACCTAAAATATTAGTGAAGTTATCACCAGATCTGACAATATTCCAATTTTATTAATAATAGTTCGGATCGTCTCCATGTCTGTACTGATAGGTAACGGAAAACTAAGAGACCTGTCTGAAGTCACAGTAGAGTTGTTTGTTATGGGAATAAAACCATACTTCAGGATAGGTTGAAACTTAGTGTGTCTGTTCAATTTTACCTCAGTAGCTATATGTTCAATAAGGTGTCTGGGGTAGCCTTTCTGTAAAAATAATTCACAGAGAAAATCAGACTCCAAGTCAAACAATGCATCTTCACTGACTATTCTGGATAGCCTAATGAACTGTCCACGCACTACATTTCTTTTCATATAAAAGGATGTTGGCTAGTGAATTCCAAATAATTATTGCGAAACGTATCTTTCCTGAAAATGTTAGAGACAAGAGATCCTGTACTGGAATCAATAGCAATTTTAGTGTCTAAGAAAGACACAGATAGTCCAGTACCAGATTTAACAAATGTTAAGAACCTAATGCTATTATTAATATCCAGCAGGAATTGTTCAAGTAAATCTGCTGTACTTGTCCATGCAAAAAAAATATCGTCAATAAATCTGAAATACATTTTAGTATACTGAAATCCAGGTAATTTAGTCAAGGTTTCAACTTCCCATTCTGCTAACACTAAGTTAGCATAAGCTGGAGCCATTTTAGTACCCATGGCTACTCCCTTTACTTGTTGGAAAAGTTTGCCATTAAAGTGGAAAAATTGTTATTAAGAACAATATCCATCAAAACTTGTAGCAAAAGGACTGTGCTTTGATCCACACTGGTGTATTTTCTCAGGTAATTACTAACCATGTGCATTCCTTCTGTATGAGGGATGTTGGTATATAAAGAAACAAAATCTAAAGTAACAAAAAAGCAGGAGGCGGTATCCAAGTTAGCACGAAACAGTTCATTCAAAAAAACCCAGGAATCTCTGACATAAAAAGTTTTTTGTACAACCGGGTTTAAAATGTTATCCACAAAATCAGAAAGTGTTTCAGTCTTAGTACGCTTATTAGAAATGATCAGTCTAAAAGGTGGGTTAACAGCATTTTTATGTATTTTAGGAATGCCAAAACATTTACCCAAGCATGGGTTCACATTCTGCAAGCCTTGTAATACTTCCAAAGGGATGTAATCATCTTTTTCTAAAGAGTTAAGCCTGCGGTCAATAATATCAAATTGTGAGTTAATGAAATCAAGAGACACTTCCCTATAAAAATCCGGGTTATTTAACTCTATAAGAATTTTTTGAATATAGTCATTTTGTTCTATTAACACAATTCCTGTACCTTTATCAGCTTTCATAATTCGTAAGGTTTTGTCATTTTTTAAAAAATGGAAAGCTTGCAGCTCATCCGGAGACAGATTAAACAATTTATGAGCAGGTGCTTGTGAGAACATATTACGAATGTCAGATTCACATACATTCAGGAAAACCTGTGAAGTATTGTCAAGCAGTGGGTTAAAACAACTTTTTATTTTAAGTAGTGGGTAAGACAAATTATCAGAAGATGTTGCTGAGGAAATAACAGAGTCTGAATCAGTGCTGTGTGTAATGTCACCATCTTCATTTTCTTTGTCATTTGCAAAAAACTGTCTTAAATTTAGTTTTCTAACAAATAAATGCAAATCAAGTAAAACATCTGCAACTGGTGCTCTTTGAGCTGGAATGTATGTAAAGCCTTTACTTAATAAACCTAAATGATGCTGTGTAAACGGTCTCTCAGTTAAATTAAATACTGCAGATTTAACTGAGTCATAATTCACATTAGAAGTAGATGCTAGCTGCCTTAAAGTAGCAGTTAATTCCTGAGACTGCTCCTGGTGGTCATGGGTCTGCCTAGGTCTTGGAACCTGTGGAAACCTCTCCCTCTTCCTCTGAAGGTTCCCTGCTGTTCTCCTCTCCCTCTCCACCCCCTCCCTGGGGGGGTTTGTGGCAGTTGATTCATGTTGACATTCCCCTCGGCCAAAAAAGCCTGTGGAGAATCATGTAAGTTGTTTATCATTTATATGGTTCACAGTGTTCAAATCTCTACTCCCCTTGAAACTTTGGTAATTTTCAGGTATTTGACTTTACTCGAAAGGCTAGTCTGACCCACCTTACTATTCAGTGGTTCTTGCAGATAGTTCCTGATGCTCACAGGCTAGTCTGCATACTGGTTATTGCACCTCCAACACACCACTTCATTGACTTCTACTTGTTCCTTACTATGTTCCCATTGCTGTGACAGTTCTGTACTACTTGAATACTTTGATTGGTTATGATTTCTTATTAGGTAAAGGATTGGGTAAGTGTTATATTACTTGTTAGTCATTGGATAACTGTTATTTATGTATATATTTTTTTCTAAACCATTATGTATAAATATGTGGATTTTTCCTGTATTGTTCATTACTCTTTCTGAAGAAGTCCTTGGATATTAAAGGATGAAAGCGCTAAAAGGATACCTGGTTTCGTGTTAATTTATCACATGTTTCACTGTTCCTCTTGCTCTATAGTACCGTGCTGTTATTGGCTCTGTAGATTATTCATTTTTTATTTTCCCCCAGTATTTCTGAAGTGTTTTTATTTTATTTTAGTTTGTTCTTCAGTAGTCCTCTGTCTTTAATATATATATATATATATGTATGTGTGTATATGTATATGGGTTCATGTCAGTTCACCGACAAGCGGAACATCGACATTCACTCCACCAACACATGAAATAATCGAAACCGCAAACACGGACATTTAACAGGTAAGAGTTTTAATTTTGCTAATCATGCCTACCATGTTTTACTAAGTGTGGCAGTGTTATGCATGTGTGGTAGGCATGATTAGCGAAATGTAAACCTCTTACCTGTTAAATGTCCGTGTTTTCAGTTTCGATTATTTCATGTGTCGGTGGAGTGAATGTCGATGTTCCGCTTGTCGGTGTACCATGCAGATGTTGTGACACATCCACATTTCCAACAGCTTCTTCACATTTTTAATGGTATTCATCCACGTGTTAATAGACATGTGGCTACCATCATTCACCGTAAGAAGCAGAAACTCCACAGAGATCTTTCTCAATACCAGAACAATAGAGCTTATCCTCTTAGGTCGGACCTTACACATAGATTTAGTTTCAGGAACAGGGAATCCATTCCTTATTCTGGCCCCTCCAGACATTTTCCAACTTCTTTTCATTCTTACTCTGATTCCAGAAACAAGGAGCATTCTTCCTCTTCTCCTTCTGCACGTTTCCCTGAACCTACTCCTTTCCATGCCGATTCACGCTCTGTTTTTATCCCTCCTTCCCATGGCCTTTCCAATCCTCCTTCTAACCCGCGTTTTCTTCCTTCTGCTCCCCGTCCTCATCTACCTTCTTCTGCTACCCGCCCTCATCTATCTTCTTCCCTTCTTGTCTCTCCTCGTCCTACTACCCCTTTCCTTACCTCTCCCTCTCCGGCTTCCGCACCCCCCTTCCTCCTTTTCTCCCTCCTCATTTTAGTTCCCCCTCCGCCAGTCTTTCCTCTAATTCTCCTCGACCTGCTCCTCCTCTTCTCTACAGTTCTTCTGTTTTGTCCACTCATCCTACCTTCTCTACTGTTTCTCCTCATCCTATTCCTTTATCCTCCTCCATTGCCCCTCATCTCTCAGGTCCTAATGCTTCCCCATTGCTTTTCCTTCTGGTTCTTCCACCGGCCCCTATACACATGCCCCTTCTATTCCCCTCCTTACTTCCCCTGTTTTACCTACCACTGTGTTTTCTACTATACCACTCCGCTCTTCTTTCCCCAGCTCTTTTCCTTCTTTACCTCTCCCACCTGCTTCTATTTCCCCTTCCTCCTCTGCTAATCCCACTGTTCCAGTCCCATCCCCTCAATTTCACCCTTCACCTTCTCCCACCCCCTCTTGTGTCTATCTCCAGGATTCTGATCCCTTGCATTCTTTGGACTTCCCGGCTTCTTCTTCGGAGGACCCCCATTTTTTATTTCCGAAACCCCAAAGGTCTATCACCACAAGAAGAAATTCAAAACAGATAGGTCCCTCTTACACCTACACCACCAGGGCCAGTCTTCAGAGAGAGAAGGATTTGTTGACTCATCACTTACCAGGTCCTCTACAGACCGAGTCTGTCCTCAATCGGCCGGTAAGGGGCAGAGGATTCCCGAGGGGCCGTCCAAAAAGACTTTACCCCTGAATTCTCCACACGCTTCTGATATTTCTTCTGATATTTCTTCAGAAGTTTTCAACCTTACGGAAAGGTCCTTTTCTCAAGATATTATTCAAGTTCTAAAAAAGGGCTTTACTTTTATTCCTGCACAAAGGGCTGAACTGTCATCCTTGTTATTAGACTTAAGACTTTTTTTGAGAAAACTCAATTTGAAGTTAATTTGTGAGAAGGATTCAGAGCTAGATAATGACCTGGTAAATGTGAATTTAAAACTTCCTTACAAGAGAAGCCTCTTCAACCCACCTCTTAACAATACCCTGCAAATCTTTCTCAAACTTTGTGAAAAAGATTTCCGCAATCTTCTCTCTTCCCCCTCTCCCCAAAAATGGTTTAACCTTACTAAAAGCCAAACGCTGGCTCTCAAACAATTACAAAATGATAAAACACTGAGAATTATGACAGCCGACAAAGGCACAGGCATTGTCCTTATGGAACAAGATCGCTATGTACATACTTTACAAAATGACCTTAATGACAATAACTACTACAAATTAGTTCCTATGTCTTTTGTGCACCGTGCCTTCAAAAAAATAGACAAAACTCTTCACACCCTCCTCAAACAACAAGCTATTACTGAGGAAGAGGCAGGTTTTATGTTAGTTCCTAACCCCCAACTTGGGAAGTTTTTCGGCATCCCAAAAATTCACAAGGATGCTCTCAACCCACCCTTTAGGCACATAGTTTCCAATCAAAAAACTAAAACCGAAAAAATCTCTGAATTTTTGGATTGGACTCTCAATCCTATTGTACAAAAATCAGAATTCTACCTAAGAGATTCCTGGGACTTCCTACACACTTTATTTCTAAACCCACCCTCCTCAAAAGATATACTTTTAGTCACTCTTGATATTGAGGCACTTTATTCTAATATTCCCCATACTGAAGGTATTGACTTCCTCCGTTCTTACTTAACCCAGGCTACTTCTTTTACTCAAAATAGAATTAATACCATTTGTTCACTTACTATGTTAGTTTTAGAAGGGAATTTTTTTCACTTTAACTCTTCCATTTTTCAACAAATCAAGGGCGTTGCCATGGGTTCTAAAATGGCACCAGCATTTGCTAATTTGGTGCTTGCGGCATGGGAGCACAATTCTCTCATCTCCTTACCTGATTTTAAGTTTGTCAAACTATACTCCAGATACATAGATGATATATTTTTTGTCTGGGAGGGTGGTATACATAAGTTACATACTTTTCTGGATTCTCTTTCCGCATCTTTACCTTTTCTTACCTTCAAATTGTCTTCGTGTGGTACTCAAGCCACGTTTCTTGACACTAGTATTTCTTTTGACCCTGTTAGTCTGTCTTGGTCATCTTCACTACATAGGAAAAGTACCTTCAGGAACAATTATTTGGATTATACCAGTATGCATCCTTTATTCATGAAGCACAACATGGCCAGGGGACAATTCATTCGTGTATCCAGGTTGGTCAGTAATGATGATGACTTTAGGAATGAATGCCTCTCACTTAAATCTCTTCTTATCAATAGACACTATCCAGAAAATGTGTTAGATTCCATTATTACAGAGGTTACAGCTTCTAGACACTCCAAGTTTCAACCTATTATTATTTCGGGCTTTGTGCCCAATAGAACCAAAAATAATACCGTACTGAATTCTGATAGCACACCTATTTCTAATTGTGACACTTTAGGGACTGATTCTGTTTCTTCCTCTCCACAATTTAGTCCTCGTGACTGGACTACAGCATTCCCTGTCCCCATTAGTAGAGATTCTACATACATAAAAAATATTATTTCAAATAACTGGGATATCCTAACCAGTAGTCAGGAGGTTTCCAACAAATTAGGCCTTTCTCCTTCCTTTTTATATAAAAAGACTAGGTCCTTAAGATTTTCATTTGAAAACAGGGATAGCAAATTTCTTCTTGAACATAATTTGCCACATTCTCCCACTCCTGGTATGTTCCCCTGTGGCAATTGTGTTGCTTGTACATATATCCTGGCTGGTGGCCGTTTTGTTTTTCAGCACAATAAATATTCTATCACTTTCCACAAACACTTTAATTGTAAAACCATCAATATAGTTTATGCAGCTGTGTGCAATTCTTGCCCAGCTTTTTATGTAGGAAAAACCACCAGAATGCTCTCTACCAGAATTAAAGAGCACTTAGCTGCTATTAGGAATAATGACAATAAAAATGCTTTAGCCAAACACAAGCTGACATGCAATAATTTTCATGGTTTTAAGTTTTTGGTACTTCAGAAAATAGATTCCTTCTTTGGAGATGTTAATAATTTCTTGGAAGTTAAAGAATTATTATGGCAGTTAAAACTTAATGCTGATTCCCCTCCTGGTTTAAATGAAACCTTAAATGTGAAATGTGCATTAAGATGGGGACATTAACTATGCTTTACTGTACTTTTCTGTGTCAACATTATAATTGATTGACAATCCTTACACTAAATTATATGTTACTACTACATTTGATTGACATTTCTAATGTATGTATGTTATTGGTTAGAGCTTGCTTTTACCGCCTTCTGTTTGAACTCTCTTACCATATTACATCACAGCACTGAATATTTTTTATCATTTGTCTGAAGAAGTCCTGTACACTATTAAAGGGACGAAAGCTTATTATTGGCTCCTTCGTCTTTCATTGTTTCAGAAGTTGTTTAGCTATAATTATTTCATTCTTCTGGTCTTTTGACAGTTAGTTTTGGTCGTATATTCTCCATTCTGTCCACTCAAACGATGGATTTACCTCATATGGAGCTTGGCTCTAGCAGCCAACTGTTTTTCGATTCTTCACAGTGCTCTATACCTTCGGATTGTCTTTCTACACATTCCTTTGATGACAGCATGTTCCAGCCAACTAATGGGACCACTTCATATGCTAAAGTTTTATGTGTTACCGATGATGCTACATCACAGATGGGACCGGTTATCTCAACTGACAATCCAGGTGAACTTTCAGTTACCACTGATTTGCCGCCAAATGACATTAAACATAAAGCTCTAACCAACACTAAGCATAAAGCTCTAACTAACATCAGCTCTGCACCGTGTCTTGCACAAGACTTCATTGCTTCTAATATTTCACCCTCTTCAACTTTAGTGAATAAACAGATTCCTGGATCACAGCTTAACAATACGGAGGTTTGTGGATTGCAGTCTGCAACACCTAATAATTCTCCTATTTTTTCAACTGACTCTTCTAAGTCTGGAAGTTATCCTTACGCATCAGCGACCTTTGTTAACTCTGCACTAAGCAATTCTGCATTGAATTACAAAGACAACCTTACGCCTAACGTGTCATCTTTTCATACAGCTGAACAGTCTCAATCTGCATCGGAATTGGTTGTTCGTCCTAAAATAAAGAATGTGTCCTGTGCCTCTACAGTTGTTTCATCTATACAACATTTACGATCTAATTCCTCACTTTTCTCAACTGATCCGGTTGTTCGCCCTAGAAGAAAGAACCTTCTGCCTGACTCTCCGTTTAGTTCTTCTGAGCCCCTGCAGCAATTAAGCTCTCCAGCTGCCTCTCTCGATGAACTAAACAATTCATTAATGTGTGACTCCACATTATTACCCTGGATTGTCTTCTCTGGCTTGGAAAGTTTCTCTACCAAAGCTGGTTTACCTACACGTGGTTCTCAAAATGGATCATCTCACCCTAGCACGCAGCTGGCTACAGCCACGGAGGTTAATTCAGCTTCAACTTTATCGCTTAACTCTGATGCTCCCACTGTGAAAGGTAACAGTAGCAGTTCGTTCTCTGACACTAATGTAGTGTTTAAGTGTACACATGCACTACATAATTCTGGCTTTATTTCTGCTAATTTCCAGACATCGGAGGAAATTCCTTCTCCAACATTATGCCTTACTTCACTAACTGACTCTATGTGTAATAAGGCGGGAAAGTTCCTTACACCAAACCATTCCGGACGACCCTTGTCTCCCTTGGCTAGCCTGCCTCGCGATGTATCCTCACAGGATCAAAGGTCTTCTACCTCTGCCTCACTGAATCAAAGGCCACCCGTTAATGTTCATAGGACAGTTACTAGTGCAGCCTTACAGGTTCAGCGGTCTACTTCTCCTACTACCGTGCAAATCCACCAGCCTGCAGAATTACAGAATCAACAGATTGTTTCCCCTGCTACCGTGCGGATCCAGCAGTCCGCAGCATTGCAGAATCAGCAGCTTGCTTCTCCTGCAGTAGTTGGATCTCCGCCTCCGCCGACTATTCGGATTGCAGATACCTTGCAGCCCGCGGCATTGTTAAATCAGTGGTCTGCTTCTCATGCAACTCTTGATAATCAGCGGTCTGCCTCTCATGCATCGCTTGGATCTTCGGCTCCATCGACTAACCGGGATACAGATGCCACTCGGTTTCAACATTCTGCGGCATTACGGAATCAGCGATCTGCTTCTCTTGCATCTCTGGGATCTTCGGCTCCGCCAACTACTAGGAGTGCAACTGCCACTTCTTTTAATGGAGAACCTTCATCCTCAGAGTTTTTTAATACGAATTGCACAGTAAGTTCATTTTCTGAGTCTAATGGCGCGTTTGTAAACTCTGCTGTTTCTGTTTCAGTAAGTGGAGTGAGGACATCAAAATCTTTTTGTCCATCTCCCGCGTTGCCTTCCAGTCCCTCTAGACACACCATTACTTTTACTTCTCCCCCTGATCCTGCCTTTTGTCAGGCTGGAAAATTCAGCTCTTCAACGCTCATACAGTCTTCAATTGCTGAGACTAGATTGCCATGCGCTGTTTCTTTGCAGGATCAGCGATTTTTTCCTCCTGTGGTACAATTATCTCAGACTCCTGTGGTACAATTGTCTCAGACTCCATCTCCAAATACGGAGCAAATCAACAATTTATCCAGCGTTGTTTCAACAATTTTTTCTGCAGATACACACAACCTTAGGACAGATATTCCATCTGCCCATGTATTAGACTCTAATGTTGTTAATGTTTCTAGCTTGGTGAAACATAATGTGTTGTATGCACCTACTACAGTTTCATCTAGCTTGGTGAAACAAAATGTGTTGTATGCACCTACTACAGTTTCATTTAATGATACTGGTACTGATTCCATGGTTATTAATAAGATCACTAATTCTTTGCATGAAAATCGCCTGGTTGGGGCTAATATGCTGCCACTCTGCACTCAACTTCACACTGATCACACAATTCATTCCCTGCGTGTTAATTCAGCACTTAATTCAGCACAGAATTCAGTCACTAGTGCCAACAACTTGAGTTCCTCTCAAAGGCTTGATCATTATTTGGCACATTCCTCATTTCATGACTCACAAACACCTGGTACGAGTATGGTACCCCTTATTAGCACGGATGTTGGTGAGGGTAATGTTTCTTCAAATTTACACATCACCACGTCCAATTCATACACTGGTCCTCAGGTTACTGATTTTCAGTCTACTAATCATTCTTGTTCCCATTCAGTTGATATTACTCATTCACATGTCAGTAGCAATAGTGCTGTGCCTTCTTCTAATACCTCACGCATTGCCCCTGACCTGCAAGCTTCGTGTGTACGCAGCGTCCCTCACCTGCATACAAAACATATGCACAATGTCCCTCATTTACACACTACACATTCACACAATGTCACACATCTGCAAACAACACCTGGACACTCTAATCAGCAGGGTTTTGCCACTGATGATTTGCTAACATGTTTGAATGTTAACCAGGATTCAAATCCTTTCTTAAGGGATCTGGGTTCAACTGTGGTTAATAACTTATCTCACCGGGCTGAACAAGAAAGTATCAAACAGCTAAAATCCTCTTTGTTTCATTTGGAAAAGTTGATTATTTCCTTTAAAAATGTACAAATGGATATTCATTATTTGACTTGCTGCCTTCAACATAACATTGTTCCTTTTGGTTTACGCATTGTCAAGTTCCCGAACAATGTCAATAGCAATTCTGCATTATATAAAGATCTAGTTACCCTTTACAACAACACAGGCCTACAGTCTCTTGGTCTGATTATTAAGCACAAGGAAAGTTTGTTGTCCACCCTTGAGTCAGATATTCATTCTCTCCATGCAGAAGTTGTGACACATCCACATTTCCAACAGCTTCTTCACATTTTTAATGGTATTCATCCACGTGTTAATAGACATGTAGCTACCATCATTCACCGTAAGAAGCAGAAACTCCAAAGAGATCTTTTTCAATACCAGAACAATACAGCTTATCCTCTTAGGTCAGACCTTACACATAGATTTAGTTTCAGGAACAGGGAATCCTTTCCTTATTCTGGCCCCTCCAGACATTTTCCAGCTTCTTCTCATTCTTACTCGTACTCTAGAAACTATGACCACTCTTCTCCTCCTGCACGTTTCCCTGAACCTTCTCCTCACCATGCTGATTCTTGCTCTGTTTTCATTCCTCCTTCCCTTGGCCTTTCCATTCCTCCTTCTTACCCGCGTTCTATTCCTTCTGCTCCCCGTCCTCTTCTACCTTCCTCTGTTACCCGCCCTCGTCTTTCTTCTTCCTTTTTGTCTCTCCTCGTCCTACTACCCCTTCCCCTACCTTTCCCCCTCCGGCTTCCGCACCCTCTCTTCCTCCTTTTCTCCCCCCTCTTTTTAGTTCCCCCTCAGCCTTGCTTTCCTCCAATTCCCCTCGACCTGCTCCTCTTCTCTACAGTTCTTCTGTTTTGTCCACTCATCCTACCTTCTCTACTGTCTCTCCTCATCCTATTCCTGTATCCTCCTCCTCCAATGCCCCTCTTCTCTCAGGTCCTAATGCTTCCCCCATTGCTTTTCCTCCTAGTTCTTCCTCTGGCCCCTATTCTCTTGCCCCCTCCATTCCCCTCTCTACTTCCCCTGTTTTACCTACCACTGTCTTTTCTTCTTTACCTCCCCGCTCTTCTTTCTCCAGCTCTTTTCCTTCTCTACCTCTCCCACCTGCTTCTAATTCCCCTTTCTCCTCTGCCAATCCCTCTGTTCCTACTTCTCCTCGATTACGCCCTTCACCTTCTCCCACCCCCTCTTGTGTCTATCTTCAGGATTCTGAACCCTTGCGTTCTTTGGACTTCCCGGCTTCTTCTTCGGAGGATCCCCATTTTTTATTTCCGAAACCCCAAAGGTCTATCTCCACAAGAAGAAATTCAAAACAAATAGGTCCCTCTTACACCTACACCACCAGAGCCAGTCTCCAGAGAGAGAGGGATTTGTTGTCTCATCGCTTACCAGGCCCTCTACAGACCGAGTCTGTCCTCAATCAACCGGTAAGGGGCAGAGGATTCCCGAGAGGCCGTCCGAAAAGACTTTACCCCTGAATTCTCCACTCACTTCTAATATCTCTTCTGATATTTCTTCAGAAGTTTTCAACCTTACTAAAAGGTCCTTTTCTCATGATATTATTCAAGTTCTAAAAAAGGGCTTTACTTTTATTCCTGCACAAAGGGCTGATCTGTCATCTTTGTTATTGGACTTAAGACTTTTTTTGAGAAAACTCAATTTGAAGTTAATTTGTGAGAAGGATTCGGAGCTAGATAGTGACCTGGTTGATGTGAATTTGAAACTTCCTTACAAGAGAAGCCTCTTCAACCCACCTCTTAACAATACCCTGCAAATCTTTCTTAAACTTTGTGAAAAAGATTTCCGTATTCTTCTCTCTTCCCCCTCTCCCCAAAAATGGTTCAACCTTACTAAAAACCAGATGCTGGCTCTCAAACAATTACAAAATGATAAAACACTGAGAATTATGACAGCCGACAAAGGCACAGGCATTGTCCTTATGGAACAAGATCACTATGTACATACTTTACAAGATGACCTTAATGACAATAACTATTACAAGTTAGTTCCTATGTCTGTTGTGCATCGTGCCTTCAAAAAAATAGACAAAACTCTTCACACCCTCCTTAAACAACAAGCTATTACTGAGGAAGAGGCAAGTTTTATGTCAGTTCCTAACCCCCAACTTGGGAAATTTTTCGGCATCCCAAAAATTCACAAGGATGCTCTTAACCCGCCCTTTAGACACATAGTTTCCAATCAGAAAACTAAAACTGAAAAGATCTCTGAATTTCTGGACTGGACCCTTAACCCTATTGTACAAAAGTCAAAATTTTACCTTAGAGATTCCTGGGACTTCCTACACACTTTGTTTCTAAATCCACCCTCTTCTAAAGATATACTTTTAGTTACTCTTGATATTGAGGCACTTTATTCTAATATTCCCCATACTGAGGGTATAGACTTTCTTCGTTCCTACTTAACCCAAGCTACTTCCTTGACTCAAAATAGAATAAACACTATTTGTTCACTTACTATGCTAGTTTTGGAAGGCAATTTTTTTCACTTTAACTCTTCCATTTTTCAACAAACCAGGGGCGTTGCCATGGGTTCTAAGATGGCACCAGCGTTTGCCAATCTGGTACTGGCGGCATGGGAGCACAATTCTCTCATCTCTTTACCTGATTTCAAGTTTGTTAAACTTTACACCAGATATATAGATGATATATTTTTTGTTTGGGAGGGTGGTAAACATAAGTTACATTCTTTTCTGGATTCTCTTTCGGCATCTTTGCCTTTTCTTAACTTCAAATTGTCTTCGTGTGGTACTCTAGCCACGTTTCTTGACACTTGTATTTCTTTTGAGCCTGTCAGTTTGTCTTGGTCATCCTCACTACATAGGAAAAGCACCTTTAGGAACAATTACTTGGATTATACCAGTATGCATCCTTTATTCATGAAGCACAACATGGCCAGGGGACAATTCATTCGTATATCTAGGTTGGTCAGTAATGATGATGACTTCAGGAATGAATGCCTCTCGCTAAAATCTCTTCTCATCAATAGACACTATCCAGAAAATGTGTTAGATTCCATTATTACAGAGGTTACAGCTTCCAGACTCTCTAAGTTTCAACCTATTATTATTTCAGGCTTTGTGCCCAACAGAACCAAAAATAATACTGTACTGAATTCTGACAGCACACCTTTTTCTAATTGTGACTCTGCAGGGACTGACTCTGTTTCTTCCTCTCCATGTTTCAGTCCTCGTGACTGGACTACAGCATTCCCTCTCCCCATTAGTAGAGATTCTACATACATAAAAAATATTATTTCTAATAATTGGGATATCCTAACCAGTAGTCAGGAGGTTTCCAATAAATTAGGCCTTTCTCCTTCCTTCTTATATAAAAAGACTAGGTCCTTAAGATTTTCATTTGAAAACAGGGATAGCAAATTTCTTCTTGAACATAATTTGCCACCTTTGCCCACTCCTGGTATGTTCCCCTGTGGCAATTGTGTTGCTTGTACATATATCCTGGCTGGTGGCCGGTTTGTTTTTCAGCACAATAAATATTCTATCACTTTCCACAAACATTTTAATTGTAAAACTATCAATATAGTTTATGCAGCTGTGTGCAATTCCTGCCCAGCTTTTTATGTAGGGAAAACTTCCAGAATGCTTTCTACTAGAATAAAAGAACATGTTGCTGCCATTAGGAATAATGACAATAAAAATGCATTGGCTAAGCATAAGCTGACATGCAATAATTTTCAGGGTTTTAAGTTTTTAGTACTTCAAAAAATAGATTCCTTTTTTGGTGATTTTAACAATTTCTTGGAAGTTAAAGAGTTACTATGGCAACTTAAGCTTAATGCTGATTCCCCTCCTGGTTTAAATGAAACCTTAAATGTCAAATGTGCATTAAGGTGGGGACACTAACTATGCTACTGTACTTCTCTGTGTTATAATTGATTGACAATCCTTACACTAAATCATATGTTACTTCTTTTTTTGATTGACATTTCTTATGTATGTATGTTATTGGTTAGAGCTTGCTTTCACCGCCTACTGTTTGAACTTTCTTACCATATTACATCACAGCACTGTATATTCTTTATCATTTGTCTGAAGAAGTCCTGTATACTATTAAAGGGACGAAAGCTTATTATTGGCTCCTTCGTCTTTCATTGTTTCAGAAGTTGTTTAGCTATAATTATTTTATTCTTCTGGTCTTTTGACAGTTAGTTTTGGTCATATATATATATATATATATATATATATATATATATATATATATATATATATGTATGTGTGTGTGTGTATATATATTGTATATATATATATATATATATATATATATATATGTGTGTATCTGTGTGTGTGTATATATATATATATATATATATATATATATATATATATATATATATACAACTGCCTCATGTACACAGACAACCCCCTCCTCCTCCCAACAAATTCCAACACATGTGAGAGGTGCAACCATATAGCCAAACTGGAGGGTAAGCTCTCTCAACTCAGTACTGGCAAAACCAGTCAGGAGGAGAAGGAAACCACACTCACTACAATTCCAGTCTCACATAGACCTACCACGACAGCAAACCAAACACATAATCACACAAAAACATACTCGGAGGCTCTAAATAAAGATCTGCCTAAGCAGCAGAGACCTCAAAGCAAACACCCAAGCAACCGCTACCCCAAAAAAACACGTGCAACACTTATCTCACAAAGCCAGTGTGCCGAACAGTCACAGCCCTTAAGGCTAAACAACACACCTGATACACTTGTAATAGGTGACTCTATCGTCAGGCACACTGACGCCCCGCTCACCAGGCTGAACAAGGAGAAGGTCACGGTGAACAGCCTGTCTGGCGCTAGGATCCGCCACATAACACAAGCACTCAGGTCACCCAAGGCAAGTACAAATATGACTCAGTCATTGTCCATGCTGGTGTGAATGACCTGAGACGTACCTCCCTGGACTACATGAAAAGAGACATAGAGGAGCTCTCTGAGCATGTAGCCCAGGCTGGTATGACCCTGACCTTGAGTAGCATCTTACCCTCACCAAGAATGATGCCACAGTATGAAGACAAGATGATCAATTTCAACAATTGGCTTAAGTATTGGTGTCATTCAAAAGGGATCCAATGCCTATCAGCTTGGGATGATATGCACGACAAGCCATGGTGCTTTGCTAGAGACGGCTTGCACCTGTCACCCCTGGGCTTTCGGATATTGGCAAAGGCTCTTGCTACCCCCATAGTGCCTTTTTTAGGCAAGGCTCAAAAGACAAACCCACCTCCATAGGTATCACAAGGGATAAGAAACTAAGAGTAATGCTACTCAACGCTAGAAGTCTAAACCTCAAGATGCACGCACTCGAAACTCTCCTTAGCATGGAGAACATCGATATCTGTGCAGTAACAGAAACCTGGTTCAGGGGTCCCGAGAGCACCCCAGCACTACCAGGTTATACCTCATACCATGCTTTTCGGCCCCAAAACTTGGACCGAGCCACAAAAGGAGGGGGAGTATCGATATTCTTCAAAGATACCCACACCTCCAGGTTGGTGGCAAAGCACAAAGCATCAGAGACTATCCATGTGCAACTAACAGTGGGTAAAACTGCCTTCCAGTTTATAGCCTGCTACAGACCACCCTCCCAAACCCAGGAACCCCACTCGGCCTTCCTGAGAACACTGGAAAATATGAATCTGTCTCCGAACACCATTATATTGGGTGACTTCAACTACCCAAACATAGATTGGGAGCATTACTCTAGCTCCAACACCCTTGCCCAAAGGTTCCTAGAATTCATAAACTCAAATGCTATGGAACAACTTGTTACCACTCCCACAAGAGGGGAAAACATACTGGACCTGATCATCACCAACATGGGGACTCTATGCTCCAGACCAGAAGTGTATCCCTCACTGGTAAGATCAGACCATAAACTGATCTCACTGGATATTCACATCCTGACCCCACCCCCTGCCCAGAAAACCACAGTGAAAAACTTCTCTAAAGCAAATTTCACACTCCTCAAAACCAAGGTGGAATCCTTCAAAGCCCCCTGGCCTGTGGAAAATATGGCCCAGACCGCAGAATCCTTTATAAATGCATTCTATGAGCACCTTCAGGACTGCATGGATCATGCAATCCCAAATAAAACCAAGACCCAATCCTCCAAAGGCAGACGACCTGTCTGGTGGACCCCAGCCATAAACAAACTATACAATAGAAGGAGGAAGCTACTACATGATAGAGCAAAATCCCAAAAGGGAAGGCATCTCTGATCAGTATTAGCAAAAAACTAAGGGCACTCATAAAATCGTCAAAGGCCAGCTTGAGAGAAAAATTGCACAGGACACTAAGGATAATCACAAGGCTTTCTTTAGTTATGTTAGGAACCTGGGTGGGAATTCCCAGATATGCTCAGAATTAGTCCAAAATGACAAAAAATACACTGATCCCACAGACATTGCCAACATCCTAGCTGACAGGTTCAGGGCAAAGTTCTCGCCGCGTCCCCACCAAAAGGGCAAATATCTATCCCAGCAGAGTGCTGCGGCCCTGAGATCTGAGATGCTCAGGTGGGAGCCGCCTCCAAAGCAAAAAACACCGCATCAATGGGAGCAGACGGTGTCCCAGGGTGCGCCCTACATGAACTCTAAGAAGAGCTAAACCCAAACATAAAACTACTGTTCAATCTCAGCCTTACTACAGGATATGTACCCAAAGAGTGGCGTACAGCAACAGTGGTCCCTCTCCAC
>NC_056739.1:623250514-623255514 GCF_019279795.1 Protopterus annectens
GTAAAAAATTTTTGTTAAAATTAAATTTAATAAAAAAATTGAAAAATGTATTAAATATATTAATTATTAATAATATATAAATTTTTATGTTTATTAAAGTAAAAAAATTTATTTTCCCTTATTTTAATATTAATAAAAATATAATATGTTGTAAATTTTTGTCCCTTTTTAAAATAAAAATTTAAATTTTTGTTTTATAAAAAATACATTATTATTATTTTAAAAAATTATAATTAATATATGAAAGTTGAGATATTTTTAATAAATATTATTTAAATATGTTGTTTATTTTTAAATTTTAAAAAATTATTATATTTTTTGATGATTAAAAAGTATTTATAATTTTTTTTTAATTTTAAGGTGTTGGATAAATTTTTATTTTATTATTATAATTAATTTAATATGTTTTTATCGTTTGTTAAAAAAAATTTTTTAATTTATGAGTTTGGTATATTTTATATTATGGATTTATAAAAAATATTTTAAAAAAATTTTTGTAAGGTTGTATAAATTATTTTTAATTTAAATAAAATTAATTTTATGTATTTTTGAAAAAAATAAAATTATTTAAAATTTTAAATATTTAAAATTATTTTTATTATATAAAAAACATAAAAACCGGAACAAAATTTTTAAAAAATATAAAAAACAAAAGAATTTTCCCGATAACCAAAAAAAATCCCCAAATGGGGGAAAAATTTTTAACTGTTTTATTGGAAAACCCGGCCCCCTTTAAAAAAAGGTTTGGGGGTTTTCCCCGCCTTTGTTGAAATTCCCGCTTCCAAAAACCCGGGTTAAACTAACTGCTTTTAACCTCCCTATTAAAGGAATGTTTATTAGTCAATGTAACCCCAAAACCCTTTAAATTCCCCCAAATAAAACCCAAAAACCAAAAACCCCAAAAAAAATTTTTTTAATTATATTAAACTAAAATTTTTAAAATGTGAAAAGGGGGCCCCAAATTTAAAAACCAATTTTTTTAAATGTTAAAAAATTTTTTAATGTTTATTGAATGTTTAAAAAAATTGAACTATTTTTTAATGTTTAAAAAAATAATTGGTTTTGTTTGAAAACTTCCTTAAACTAAATTTTAAAATTAATTTTGTTTTAATGTTATTTTCATTCCAAAAAGGTATTTAACCCAAATAAAGCACCCCTTTTTAACTAACCAAAAACTAGTCCTTTTTTAACAAAATTTTTGTTTTCTTTTTCCCTTAGTTATGTGAACAAATATTAAAAAATTTTTTTAAAATTTAAAACTTTCCAATTTTAAATTTTAAAGGTTATATAAGGGGCAAAAAATTTTTTAAAATTAAATTGACCTTTAAAAATTACTTAATTTTTTTAAAGAAAAATTTTTAAAAAGTTTCAAAAATTTTCCCCCATTAAAACAAAATTGGGCAAAAAGATGGGATAAACCCCAAAACCTTTTTTAAAAGGTTATAAGGGAAGAATTCAAAATTTTTTAATGACCTTATTTAAAAATTTAGTTTTCCAAATTTTTTTCCCAATTTTTTGCAATACAAAAAGGGACTTTTCCCCACGTACTGTTTGTGCCCTTTAAAGGGTTTTTTCCCTTTTTAAAGGGGTGGAAAAAGGGGTTTTCCCCAAAATTTTTTTTCTTCTATTTAAAAACCAAAAATTGAACCCCTTTGGGGTTTTTTCCCTTTTAAAAAAATAGATTTAATTTTCCTTTTGGGGCCAGGGGGCCCTTTTAAAACAAAATGAAATTCTCCCTTTTTGTTTTTAAACTAAAAAATTATTTCTTGTTTGAAAATCCCCCTTTAAAATTCTTAATTTCCTTTTCTTTTAAGCCTTGGGTTTTACCAAATTTTTTATAAAACCCCTTATAATTTTAAGGTTTAAATTTCCCCGTGTTTTTTAAAAATTTTTTCCAAAAAACCCAAATTTTTTTAATTTCCAAATTAACTTGGGATATTTAAAGGGGGGGTTGGAGCTCCTTTTTCATAAAAAAAATCCCTTTTCCAAAAAGGTTTCTTAAAGGGGCCTTGGTAATTTTTAAAAAAATTTTGTCTTGCCCAACCAAAAACCCAAAATTTGGGAACTTCCTTTTTAATGTTTGGTTCCAAAAATTCCAAACTTTTGTTAAGGTTATTTAAAACTTTTGTTCCTTCCCCCAACACTTATCCAACAAATTTTTTTCCAAAATTCGCCACCCTATTTTGGGGTTTTTAAAAAAAAACTTGGCAATTTTTGGAAAAATTTAAAGATTTCCAAAATATCCCTTAAAAATATAAGTTTAAATCCCCAAAAGGTTTTTTTTATTTTAACAGGCCCCTTAAAAAGTTTAAAAATTTTTATTTCCTTTAATCCAATTGAAATTTTTATAAAAATTCCTTTTTTTTTTTCCTTTTAATTTTTGGGGAAAAACCCGACTGTGACACCCAATATTTTTAAAATGTTCCCTTCCCCATATAAGGTTTGAAGTTGTACAATGAATTTCTTAAACCCCAAATTTGTTTTGGGAATTTTCCAATAAAAGCCCAAAATTGTTTTTGTAATTTTTTTCGTTTTAAAAATTTCAAATTTTTTAACTTTATTTTTTTGGTTACTCCCGGGGGGGGGTTTTCAGAGGGGAAACCCTTTTTGCCAATTTTGGGGCCGGGGAATTTAAATATATTTATGGGGATCTTTGGAACCTTTAAAATTTTTTGGCAAGGAGTTGACTTGTTTTAAATTTTTTAAATAATTGGAAAAGAATTTTGGTTTTAAAAATTTTTCTAAAAAAGGATCAATCTTGTTTTGGGGCTGAATGGAACTGTTTAAAACAAAATTAATTAAATTGGTTTGGGGTTAACTTGTCTTTTTGGGTTCAACTCAAAAGGTTTTATCCCCAAAATTTTTCCAAACCTTTATTCCGGGTTAAAAATAATATGCCTTTTATTCACAAAAAGTTTAAAGCCCCCTTTTTTATGTTTTAGTTATTGGGGGAACAAAACCCAAAAATATTTAAAATTTAAATTTTTTAAAAAAAAATTAAACCTTAAAAAATTTGCTCAAAATTTTAATGGTCCCAAATGGTAAAAAAGGTGAAAAACGAGATTTTTTAAAAATTAAAACCTATGATTTGGAAAAAAAAAATTGATTCATGTTTTTGGCCCCAAAAAAAATTTTTAAATTTTTAAATTGGGGCTACAAATTTTAAATTTTTCCAATTCAAAATTTAACCAAAAAGATGGGAAAACTGGGCCCTTTTTTCCCCGCCCCATGAAAATTTCCCTTTTGGAGGAAAACATTTGGAAGGGTTAAAGACCCAAAATTTTTTAAATCATTACAGCAATAATTGAGCTCAAAATTATTTCTGTAATGATTTAAATAATTTGGGTTTAACTTCTTTTAAAACCCCCCAATGTTTTGCCCCCCTAAAGGGGGTTTTAAACTTTTTTTTCTACTTTTCATTGGGGAATAGGTTTAAAAGGGTTTTTTTTTTCAGTTAAAATTTAAAAAACTTTTAAAAAATTCAAAAAACGGTTAAGGTTTTTTTTCTCCAAATTTAGATTTCACCCTTTTCCCTTTTTTGGGGAGGGGTTTTTTTAAAATTTTAGTAATCAAATTTTTTTTTTTTCCAAAATAATTTGGCTTGGGAAAAACTTTTTCAAAATTTGAAAAATTTTTGGCATTTTTTTAGCCAAAACCGGTTGGGATTTTTATTTTGTAATTTTGAAAAAGGGAAAAATTAACAAAAGGTTTTTTTAGTTTTTCGTTATTTTAAAACACGTTAAGTTTTTAAAAAAATTAAAATTGGCGTCATAGGTTTCCCCCAAATTTTAAAAGTTAAAAAAACATTTTGAACTATTTTTTTAAGGTTCCAAAGTCATAAAAGATCATTAAATTGGGGCCTTTTCCAGGGGGTTTTACAAAACCCCGAGTCCCTTGGGAAAAATTTTTTTAAAAAATTTTAAATTTTTTCAAGCCAAACACAAGAAATTTTGGTTTGTTTGAGTGGAAGTCCCAAAACCCAATTTTGGGTTCATTTAATTAAACATTTTTTCAATTATATAACCCAAAAAAGGATGTCACCTTTTCACCCGTTAAAAGGAAATTTTTTTAAAATTTTAAAAAGGGTTTCCTTACCATTTTTAAGGGCCCGTTATAAAAAAAAAAAACTATGGGGGGAAATTTCCCCCTTTCTGATTTTTAAAAAAGTTTTCCCGGGAAATCCCTTTTGCTTTTTATCCTTTTTTTTAAAACCCTTTGATTCTATTTATATTTTGGAAAAAGGTTAAAAATTTAAAAAGTTTAAAACTTTTTTGAAAATTTTTAAATTAAAAAGGGGTACATTTTTAAAATTTTTAAAAATAAGGAATTTTTAAATTTTTGGGTTTTTTAAAGTTTTGGGGAAAAGAATTTTTGTTAATAAGGGCCTTAAGGAAAGCCCTTTTAAAGGACTTTAGAAACAGTTCCCCCATATAAAAAACCGGTCCTTTGGAATTAGAAAAACTTTTAAAACCTTTATAAACCGGCCCCCGGGTCTGGTTGATTTAAAAGGGGTTTCCCAAAAAAAATTCCCAAACCTGCGGAAAATTTTGGAATTTTTAATTTTTGGAAAAGGGGGGATTCAAATTTTTGGGTTATAAACCTAGGTGCAAACCTTTTTTTTGGTTCCGGCTCCATTTGGTTTTGGGGAACTGTGTTTTTTAAAAGTGGAAACTTTCCTTTTGGAAAGGGGAAAAATTTGGGACCTTTTTAAAAAATTTTTAAAAAAACAAAAGGTTTTAAAATTTAGGGAAATCTTTTTACGCAAGGATTGAAAAAAAAAGGTTTAAATTTTAACATAAACCCTAAAATTTTTGGTTTTTAAAAAAACCAATTTTGGTTATATAAAATTTCGGTTTTTTAATGTGGGCTTTTTCAAAAGGGACTTTTTCGGGAAGCTTTTAAAAATTTGTGTTTTAATTTCCAAACTAATAAAAGGCCCCATTTTTTAACTAAAAATTTTTCCAAGGGGGCTGCCCTTTTTTTTTTAGGGGAAACCGGTT